>NW_026542601.1:54884085-55179079 GCF_028750875.1 Macrosteles quadrilineatus
CACTGGGGCAGAGCCCAAGGGACCTTTTCAAAAATGTAAAGCCAGTTTGCAAATCTACACGACACTCTCTTTCCAATGAGACGTCAAGGGATAAAATCGGTTAAGAAATGGCGGAGGAGTTCAACCGACAAAGTTTCATGTAGCGTATTAATTATATAGATTTGTTGTTTTTTTTTTCCTTTTAAATGCCTCCGACGCGACGACAACGAAACATAGACAGGAGGCGTAATCGTGATAACGACCGCAACTACAGAACAGTGGCGCGTAATAGGTTTAGTAGTATGTTTTCTGTGTTTAACTCAACACATTCAGCACCTGACCCTGGCCCAACACTACCCCAACACGACTTTCCGTTCTCAATTGGCCCTCTATCAATCACCTGTGTTGCCTGTGTTGTCTTTGAGTTGACTCTTTTAAACTCATTGTAAATATGACTGTTATTCGTTTTGAAATAACTCCTGTAATACTTTGCAATTGCTCGAATTCGAGCAACATGTACACTAGTCAGAATAATAATTCAAACATATGAACATATGTTAGTTCCAGTAATTAATCAAACCAAAGTCTTTAAAATTGTGGGTATGAAACCAAAGTCTATTAAATTCAATTCGTATCAAAAATCAAGAGAAAATTTGTACCAGACGTGATAATAAATATTTCCAATAATGCATTTCCCATTAAAATAAATTACCCACAACTCATGTCTACGCACAATGCACAGGCCCCTGTCTGTGTAGACCTTTTCCATATAATTTGATAAGGTATTTTTTTGTGCCAATGGGTTATAATATACTCTTTGTAATTTATTTTTTAAGTGTAAGAATTGTATAATTTACTTTGAAAATACCACGAATTGTGTCTATTTTTGAATTGAGGAAGTAAAATATTATTTCATTTAATTTCAATTCATTTATTTCATTTGTAAAACAAAAGTATGAGTATAAGTGCTTCACTTCGCTCCGCTCAATTATACAGCATAAGAAATAAAAAGAGTGTTACAATGATTACCGAGTACATTTTCAAGTACAGGGAGTTTATTAGTGCGGACAGATTTAACTTTTATAGCCAGAACAGAAGTCATGATGTGAAGAAGAATTTTTCTTTCAAACCTGTGACTGACGATATTTTCATGAACGACATCACCACCCGAGCCGTGGGAACGGGTAGAATTTCTGTCTACATGATCAAGTCTTTGTCCCTACTGTGTCTCAGGTCATTTATTAAATCTGTCCTTGGTTGCAGGATATGTTCCTGATGTTTGGAAAACGCATACTAAATCCACTGGCAAAACAATCTAATCCTACTTGTATTTCACATTTCAGGCCCATTTCTATCTTTCCAGTAATGTCTAAGATATTAGAAAAGGTTGTTGGTGAGCATTTGACATGTTTTTTTTTATAATCTGAGAATATACTTACAGAGACTCAGTTAGGCTTTAGTCGAGGTTTCAGTACGAGCTCTGCACTCTTGAATATCATGGATGATCTGTAACTGCTAAGGATAGGAGTTGGGAGAGTTTTGTTACAGGTTTGAATTATTCACAAGTTTATGATTCGGTGAATTTTGATCTTGTGCTCGCTAAACTACGGTTTTACCGATTTGATGAAACTTCCGTGGCCTGGTTTTCCTCTTACCTAAACAATAGGTCCCAACAGAAAAAGGTTGATCTGAAAGCGTCAGACGTTTTGCGAAAATTATAGGTGTTCCGCGAGGTAGTTGCCTTGGGCCGATCCTTTTCATGACTTACACTTCCGACCTCGGGAGTCAATTGAGGTATTGTGCTATTCATTCATATGCAGATGCCCACACATCTTACCGCTTCCTTTCCATTTTCAAATTTCCTTGACGCAATCAGGGAAGTGAATTGCGATCTGAGCGTGGTTAAGAAATGGTCTGATGACCACATGCTGCAACTAAATCCTGATAAGTGCTCAGTTTTGCATGTCAGTAATTCTTCTCTACAGGGAAAACTCAGTTCTAAGAGGAGTAGTATGATAATTTCATTAGATGGCCTTTATCGCTTTGTTCTTCGTTAAGAGTCCTTGGTGTCCATCTGGATGATACTCTTATATTTTCTGAGCAGGTGAGCCGTATCTGTCGTGTTGCTGTTGGCAAGGTGAGAAGGCTACACAGGTTGAGGTTCATACTGCCGACATCAGCCAAACTTCAAATAGTGCAAGCAGTGGATGACACTGCTCATTGAGTAGTTCATCCATCTGTTAATTACTGTCTCCCTACTTTTTCTGGTTGTTTAACGAAAGAAAAAATCAAATACTGACAAGACTCAAGAATAATGCTCTAGGGTTTGTTAATAATTTGAAGAAATTTGTTAATATTAGTGAATTCAGATTCAAGGCGCATACACTAACCATACAGCAAATCTCTGATCTCCAAACATCAATTTTGGTTCACAAGACGCTGCTGACAAACCAGCCTCATCTGAAAACCAAGTTGGTACGAAGATCTAAAGTTTGTGAGAGCAGTACTCGTCAGGAAGGCTTGCTGCAGTTACCGCGGGTCACAACTGGGATGGGGGAAGCCTTTTCCTGTTTTGGACCCCTGGCTTACGGTGCGTTTTCCTCCAACTTCAGAAACCGCGCTGCGTGCTACGCGATTAATCTAAAGAACGCAGCGTGGCCAGGAACAGCGTGATTAAAATTTTACGCTGCGCAAAAGTGTTTTCCTAGAAATCCGGCAATGCGTTGCGTAACAAGCAGATTCGCGGTTTCCACAGTAGCGTTCTGCAATGGATCGGAGAAAGAAGAGTCTCATACGTAAATAAATAATAAATAAATGTGGTGACTCATACATTGGGGTATGTGAAGTTGGCCTATCCAAAAAAACCTACCCACAATTATTAATTCCATTTGTTAGTTCCGTGTTAGTTCTTCATAGTTCCGTTAAAATTTGCATTTGTTAGTTAGTTCGTTCGATAGACGGAATTATTGGGAACTAACTTGTAACTAACTATTGACACCGTTTGAAACCCGATTTAGGACATGGATATGCGAGCGTAAAGTTAGCCCGCCCCAAGACCACACACGTGGATTGTGCCGGTTACATAGTGTAACATGTTAACTAAAAAAATTAAATTAAAATAAAAAAATATTAAATTGGGCCTACGTTTAATTGAATTTTTTTATATGATGTTTAGTTTAAGTATTTAATGTATTAAATTAAAGAAACGTTCTAGGTACAACACTTTAAAAATATATTTACACTTATACTGTTTTCAAGACTTTAAATATACATGAAATTGGTAAAAGTTTATCGATTTCGAATGGTCACACCAAATGATCACACAGTCAATTAATAAACTGTCGTCATCAACAGTGAACTTGGTAACATCACTACAACTTATCGTTTTCTCCATATTTCCAATGTAAACAATGGCCCAGTTCGGCAGCGTGGTTCGCAACTGACTGCTCTCGAGGCAGTCACGCTGCGCGCTGCGCACTGCGCAGTTGGCAGTTAGTCGCGCACCGCGCCGCTAGGAAAACAGTCTCATTCGTTTAAAAGGGATCGGTGGTTCCGGCAACCGCGGAGCACGAAGCACGCAGCGTAACAGGCTTAATCGCGTCGCTAGGAAAACGCCGCTTTAATGCTTTATTTACTATAAGGGGTAAAACAAACAAAAATTACAGGCATTTAAGATGAACGTTAAAAATATGCTTTTGTAGATATATTTCTCGATAATGTTGCATTTGAATTTACTTGTAATTGACAAGTTTGCCTGTAAAACAGAACTTTGTATCTGATGTACGCTGGATAAATAAAGACGTTATTTATTTATTTATAATAATTATCCGTAGTGACTTCACCCACGACCACAAAAATAATATATTATCAATATTCACTGCGTCATGCACAGTTAAAAAATCATGTTACGATTAAAAACCCTACGGCGATTAAATTACACAATTTGTTTAATCTCCGACTAATAAATCTTACAACACAAAATCTTAAAATTAAAAATTCCACTTCTCTTCAGCTTCTCGAAGTGTAGTTCTTTCATAACACTTTTCAGCGGTCTCATCTTTCCATTATAATGTTCTGCAGTGTATTTGATATATTTTTAATAACTAGTGTCCCTGTTGCTCGAATTCGAGCAATTGCTGAGTATTACAGGCGTTATTTTAAAACGAATTTCAACCAAGTCAGCAAGTTTGCAGCAAACTGTTAAATTAGCAAACTTATTGACTGTTTACAATTAACATATGCTCTTACTCTCACTTTTGATTTCTGACTACAGCTGGAGTTTCATAACAATTTTTGTCTCCAATGTTAATCTTATGGAGAAATACGAAACTTTAAAGGGCAACCCTACTTTGACGGTTCTCATTGTATATTACTGCTTATTGTTGCTGTTAGTTCAAATTAGCTGTTATCAATGCAAAAAAATAATACTGCTGCTCCCTGTTGGTAAACCTTATAACTTTTCAATGCTATTTGTTATACCGGGTGTCCGAAAAAGAACTGAAACATTTTAAAGGCAAAAACTTGTACCAAATAAGAGACTATGTTTAATGTTCTATATATTGCTACGCACCATAAAGCTTTCTATACTATAGATCTATTCATTAACTTAGGCCTACAAAATTCCTTTGGCTATTAATTTAGCCCACATAGAAGTCAAAGTCATTTCTTAATAAAGATAATTCCTAACTTGTGTTTTATTTCTGTCTAATGAGGTAAGTCTTTATCTTAATCTTATAATATATGAATTATTTTAAGAATAAATAGATTTGGCAAGTTACACTATGAAATTTATTAGTGAAATACAAATATAAGATAAGTTATTGGTTGGATTTGCTATAGGGTCTAACAATGGTAAATTTACAAAATGGTGGGGGCTTCCAAAGTGGATAAAAGATTATATGCTATAATGGTTATATTGGGTTGATTTCTTCTGAAGTGATTAATATGTGAGCTCTTGATCACAGAGAGGGGTGATCGTGCCGGTTCCAATGATATATTAGGCTTCTTTAAAATGCAGATAATATAATTATTGTTCTGAAATAGGCTAGGTTTATGATGCTATAATGTAATATGCCAATATCCAAAGAAAGATTCTAAATGGTTTCACTGAATTTAATGAAATAAAATAAGATTTGAAGATTAAATTTTGAATAAAAGTTCAATTTGAAATATGTAGATCTTAATGATTTTAAGTTAAAATTGGGCCTATTAGGCTATGCTGATTCAAAATGTCCAATGAAGATTTGTCCTTAGCTATTTAAACAAGATGGATGATGGTTACCAAATTTGGAGTCTCTGCCTTCACCTTTGTACCATATGTAATAAATAAAATAGGGGTTGGTTAAATTTGGGTACTTTTCAAGGCACTTGTTCCTAATACTTATGATTAAAAAATTTAAAATTTAGGTTACACTTTGGGATGAATTTACAGCTGGTTAATTCACATAAATGACACTTGCCACAGTAATTTTGATTTTCTTTGGATAATTTTGAAAAGTAATACTATATTTAAGATGTTATTATTATATTGCAATTTTCTTACAATTATATATTATTCTAAGTAAATGATTATTGTTGGTTTTTGATAAGTACATGATAGATATGGTGAGAATTGGCATAAATATTATATTTTAACATAAAATAGGATGATGTTTCTGTGGGGTGATGGGATATTATGTAAAATTGAACAAAATTGGATAAAATAATACATATTAACAAGGAGGGAGAAGCATATTAAATAACTGATAACACATTATCAGGGGCATTAACAAACATTATGGGAGAAAATATACAAAATAATAGAGAAATTAATGTTAATGATGAATGGATGACATGTAATATTACAATATGTACATATTTAAAGCTTAAATTCTCAAGTTTTATTACAAACTTAGTAAAACTCGATATGAGCACTATTAGTGGCCCGGCATAAATCTCAGCGAAATTAGACCTCTTCCCAGGTATTGGTGAGTACTACTCGTACTACAGGGGGTGTTGCACCAACACATGCGACTCTTCTCTGTTGGAGGTAATTCAGATCCCGAATCTGCACCGAGTAAACATCATGCTTTACTGCCCCCCAAAAGAAAAGTCCAGAGAAGTCATATCTGGACTCCTAGGAGGCTAATGGATGGGGCCAATTCACCAATCGTCGAAAAGAGTATCCAGCACTTCTCGCACAGGCAAACTGTAGTGCTGTGGCACTCTATCCTGTTGAAAATAGACAGGGCCATTCCCCATCTCAATGTCACCCAACTATGGGAAAAATACTCATCTAAAATGGCACATTAAATGGCACCGTTTATATCCCCTGAAATACTGACCAAAACCTGGGAAGAGGTCACATTTCACTTTGATTTATACCGGGCCAAATGGTGATCATATCGAGTTATACTAAGCTTCTAATAAAACTTGAGAATTTAAGCTTTAAATACATATATAAAACATTAAATATAGTCTCGTATTTGATATCAGTATTTGCCTTTAAAATGTTTCAGTTCTTTTTCGGAAACGCGGTACATTATACGTGCATTATACAGGGTGGTAAAAAAGTCCCAGGACAGTTCAATATTTTAAAAAATAATATAGATAGAGCTACAATACTTGGTACAAAGTTACAGGGCATAAAACTCTATTTAAACACATATTCAGTGATCCAATAACTCTTCAGGGGGACGGCCCACAAGGAGTCGGAAGAAAATCTTAAATGGAAGCATAGGTCAATATGCACATCAAATTAAAGGTCTTTTTTTAGTAGAATACAATGCCGCAAACCGCACTTCAAAAGGTTGATCCTGCGCAAAATGGCAGATGTTGAAAGATTTCTTGAATCCGCCATTTTGAATCTTTGAACGACTGCAATTTTTTACTCAGGAATTCTTTTGAGCTTGAATTTACGGCATCGTAATCTACAAGTGAAGACCTTTAATTTGATGTGCATATCGACCTATTCTTACGTTAACAATTTTTTCCCGATTCCTAGGGCTGTGCCCCCCTGAGGAGAAAGCGTATAATAGCAATGTAAATTAAATGAATCTTTGAACATCTGTCATTTTGCGCAGGATCAATCTTATGAAGTGCGGTTTGCGGTATTGTATTCTACTAAAAAAGACCTTTAATTAATTTGGTAATAATTTGGCTTGCTTATCATAAGGCCAAGGTTTCAGCCCAATCCAACCAGTAGTTAATTCGCGATTGAACGTCAAACAAACAAACAAACGAACACACACACTTTAACATTCTAACATTAGTATTATTTGTTTCCCTGTTAAAACCGTAATTTGCTAAACAATATCCTCAGTACTTCGGGGAAGTTTTGGTAGGAGAGAGTCGGGTAAAATAATCAGTATTTGATCGGAATTATTTTCACCTATATCGAGTAATCTTCAGTATAATCTTTGCTCAATAGTAACAACTGATATGTTTCCCTTTGTACTGTATTTTGCAATTCGTGGGTAGACTGTGCATCGCTTGTTATAAACACATGTTATAAGTATTTTGTTTACTTATTCCTTGTTGTTATTTTTTTAACCAACATGGTTACTTGGACACGCTTAAGGCCAATGTTACAAAATGTTGACTTTCAATTCTTTTTCAATGTTTTTTCGTAATTAGATTTCTTATGACAGTTTTAACTGCATGTTTTTAGGCCGAATATCAAGTTTTTTCTAACATTTGAAGGAAATCGTCGAAGAAGTTTTCGAGATCTTTGTGCAAGCATACAAGAATTCATACAAACAAGCAAACATTGCTCATATAAGAGTATAGGATATAGGACGTATAAAAATGGTACTATAATAAGCTATAATAATAATGGAATAAGATTGTTTATAAAAATTGTTGAGTTTAAACATATATGTAAGTAAAATTGAGCAAAAACTCAACCTTGAACACGATCTGTCGTTATTTGGCAGGTGACAGGTATAAATACCAGTTGGTTTTGCAAATAATTTCAGTTGGAGGTAGAATACGATTGGGTTTACACTGATGCTTCTAGCTTTAGAATTGCCACGACTTCTCATTTCATCGGTGAGTTTTAATTTAATAATATGCAAATAACAAGCTCTAACTTATACCCTCATAGCCCAAATATCTATCTAATTGCTACATACAACAAAGGTTTTTTTCTGTAAAATCCCCTTTTCACCCGCCCTACTTACGAGATTTTGTCGATTTAGATATCATATTAAAGCTTAGCCAATAATATAGTGGGGTAACGAATCTTAGTAAAAAGGGCATTCTCTCTAGGCTTCGTACAACAGATCTTTGAGGAAGCCTTCGGCATAGGTCTATCGTCCTATTTGTTCTGTCACTTTGTTTACAAGTTGTTGATCACAATTTGCATTTGTGGTTTAAGTGTGTTCTTATGTTTTGTGTGTGTCTAAAGTTATGTGCTTAATCTGTACCGTTAATATTAGTGAGTAAAGTGGTGTATGGATTTCATAATCATTATTTTACTACATACCATTGTATTTTACCACAACGGGCTCTGACGCTAGTATAATTTAAATGCATTAGTTACTGTTTATTCATAGATTTACCGAAAACTCTTAATAATATTGAAAACTCTTGGCCGATTCCTAAAACAAGAGAAAATATCACATTCTGTAGTTGTATTTAATCTACGAATAATACATGGGCTTGTTGAATAAAAAAATTCAGTTTCAAAATCAAAACATTTAAGAATGTTTTTAAATCAAGCGATGAGAAATTCTTAGTCACTAGTAGATTTAATGTTATTGCAATTGGGAATAAATTGTAATAAAACACAAATTCCACAGACCATGCTGACGGCAGTGGGCGTGGTCTATCTACTGGTTGGAGTATGCTTGGCCGACAAGACGCTGGACTTGGAGAATGGAGTGATCGTACATATGTTTGAGTGGCCTTACTCAGAAATCGCAAGAGAATGTGAGGAGTTTTTGGGCCCGAGAGGATTTGCTGGCGTCCAAGTTAGTTTAAATTGATATTATTTTATTTCCTCAGGGGCACAAACTTAAAATGCATTTATTTTTAAGTCCCCTTTTTCAGAGCTGACATAGATTGAATAGTGTTTAACCAGCACTATTCCATCAGGGTAAATGTTTTTCATCACACTATGATGTCTTTGGCTGTATTACATACGTTAATTGGTGGCTGAAAGTTACGTTTTGCTGGCCATGCCAGCTGTCATCATAATTTGGGGACCGAACAGGTTTTTAAAGGCCGGGACAGCAAAATCAGCTGTCCGCTTACTTCCTCTATCTGGCGCTGGTCGATTTTCGACCACTAAAACGTGAGTTCTCAGTGGCGCTGGTCTATTATAGACCAAGAGGACATGGGTCGGGTTTTTCTATTATTAAAATATGAAAGCCGTTTTAAAACACAATAAATTTATACCATTAGAAAGATGAGATTCTGAGGATTCGTTTTCATGCATAAAACATTATTGAGTGAGTATTATGTAACGAGAAACATATTTCGAAAAACTAGAGAGTTCAAAATAGATTTTGGCGGTGGAAAGTTTTGGTCACCTGACTACAAAAACAGCTGTTTTTGGTGATTGTCAATTAAATTGTATACAATATTAGTACATATTCTGAAACTAAAATAAATTCCCCACAATTCCCTCTGACTCTATAAGGTTGATCGTACAAATTTTATTTGTTTTTAAAAATGTCATAAAAACTATGTTTTTGTAAAAAAATCTTCAAAATTCTACATTCCAACGTAAATTTCTCTGAAATTTTAGAATTCAACTAAATATAACTATATATTTTCAAAAAGATCTTTTATTACCTATTGTACAGTATCATTTCATTTTTTGTTGATGAATTCTATTATTTCCTACGTGACCAAAAGAAATTTGGTAGTTTTTCAAAAAATAAAATATGTATGTAGAATTTATTTTTTTATAATTTTATTTTTATGAGCATTTAAAAAATATTGGTATTTCTACGTAGGGAACCATATTTCACACAACCTTTACGTTTAGATAAAATGTGTAAAAAAAATATTTTGTAGTTTTCTTGTGGGCTGCTTTTGAAATTTCTAATTTGCATAATCCAAAAATTTGCAAACCTTTTGCTACTACGCCTAAACGCATTGCTAAGAAAAAAATATTTTTATATTATTATATTCTAAATTTATCGCTGAAACAGAAAATATATATATATGTGTACTTATATTCACAAATAAATGTTCTGTGGTAAAATATATGATACCACTACAAAAGCGCCAAAATATACCCGCCACTGGTGAATAAAATGACCGCCAGATTTTAAATACACAATCAAAATCCATAGCATTGCAATAGAATTGTGTTATTGTCACCGTTACCTAGCAACTATTTATTTTTATTTTTGCTGATTCCTCAAACTATTTCTTCACATAACCTTAAAGTTGTAGTTGTGTTGACTATCGGTGTGCATTATTATAGTGGTGAATAGTGGTAATAGGGTGGTATAGTGTGGTGAAAAATAGCGTTCGTACCACGGACCGAAATGGTTTTGCAGCTCTCGATCGATTTAAGAAAAAAAAACAGCGCTGTAAATGATTAACACCCTTGGAGAATTGCATATTAGCTGTGACATAGAAATTTATAACTAGACAAAACAAAAGAATATATAAACGAATTGAATTGCAAAAACGGGCTATTAGAATATTGTTTTAGTGTACTTGATCGCTAGGGTTTAAAGTGAATCTTTTCGACCCGAGCTCAGTTTTACGACCGCAGCAAAGCCGATGTCGGAAAATGAGCGATATGAAATGAGCGGAAAAACGACCTCTCAAAAGGACTTCCAATTTTGTTTCAATTTTGTTAATGCAAATAAGCAGCTGTTTAGTAAGCTATCGACAAGAATGCAATAATAAGCTACAACCGATTAAACAAATCGATAAATAATTTGGCTACATGCGATTGATTACAGTCGGCGTTAATAACTGTTTAATACAGCTGACTTATACTCCTTAAGGAAATAAAAGGCGTTTTACTCCAATGGTAGTAAACTAGCTCTTTTAGACCCACAACGTATGTTTTACAAATATATTTTTTTTGCAGTATGACGAAATAGTATATTTCGTACCTAGGGCCGAAAATGAGGTTTTGCCGGCTCGAGATAGTTTTTAAGTTCGAGACGAAGTCGAGAACTTAAATTGATCGAGAGCCGCAAAACCATTTCGGTCCGTGGTACGAACGCTATTTTTCACCACACTATACCCTATTACCACTATTCACCACAATAATAATGCACACTGATAGTCAACACAACTACAACTTTAAGGTTATGTGAAGAAATAATTTGAGGAATCAGCAAAAATAAAAATATATAGTTGCTAGGCAACGGTGACAATAACACAATTCTATTGAAATGCTATGGATTTTGATTATGTATTTAAAATGCATTCATGTTTTAAGTAAGTAAGCGGACAGCTGATTTTGCGGCCCCGGCCTGTAAAAACCTGCTCGGTCCCCAAATTATGGACAGCTGGCATCGCCAGCAAAACGTAACTTTCGGCCACCAATTAACGTATGTAATACAGCCAAAAACATGATAGTGTGGTGAAAAGAAGTTTAGTATAATATGAATTCAGAAAACCAAGCAATATTCTTCAATCAAACAGCTGTTTATCAAAGTATCATAACTGTAACACAGTATATAAATCATGCAATAACTTAAGAAAGTACTGTTTATAGGAAGCAAATTGGTATAACTTTCAATATGGTGCAATTTTGTTTCTAAAAATGTTGGAAAGTTGAAATGTTTACATAATATTTACAAAGCCTACCTTATAATTTGTGTGCAGTTTGAACGCTTTTGGTGCTTTTAACTCGTTTAAAGCTGTTAGTGGGACACCATGTACATCATCCCTATTTGGGCCTGAAATTACCGTATTTGATTTCCCTTTACAGCTTTCACCTTCTACAGAGCATATTGTGGCGGAAGGCCAGTGGTGGGAGAGGTACCAAGTGGTCTCGTATAATCTGGTCAGCCGCTCAGGCGACGAGGAACACCTTCGAAATATGATAACAAGATGCAACCGTGCTGGGGTTTGGTAGGTCTTAATTTAATTATTCAAAATAGATAGGTTTGTTTGACTCCGATCAAATTTAAAGATAGTCAACCGTGGAATAGGTAACGTTTGTAGAGAGATAACTGTACACAGTTTGTTTTAACTTAATTTCTACTTTAAAACATAATTTCGTAAGACTTAAGCCATTGTAAAAAGTGTAGCTAATATATCGTGTTAAAAGATTAGTAGTATAAATACCCCCGTCGCAGCAAACCTGCATACTAAGCGAATTTCCATTTACCCGGCTTGATTTCTTCTAAAATATATTCCCTATAAATTTTCAGATTTATTTTCTATTTAAATAACATTAATTTTAGTGAGTAGTTAGGTTTGTTGCTACGGGAAAGATGTTGAGGTGTGTTTTTTCAATTGAAATATTGATAGCTTAGTATGAAAAAACCAAATTGCCAAATTTGATTGAAATATATCCATAAACAAGCAAACTAAAACAGTTTATTTATTCTCCATAAGAATAACATGGGAATTTTAAATTTAACATTTTTTTAAATTTTCTCCGTAGTCAATGAACATTCAAAAACACTTCAATATACTAAATTGTCTTTTTCATATTCAAGGATTTTTAAATTTTCGTGGATGCTTTTGTATTCATGGTCTGTTTGTATTAAATGTTCTGCAAAATTAGATTTCATTGTTGTGCGGTTTCCTGATCTTAATGCTTGAATATGTTCTTTGAACCGTTTTTCAAAAGTTCGACTTGTTTGCCCAATGTAGGATTTATCACAATTAGAACATTTGATTTCATAAATACCTGATTTTCTCATATTGTCTTGATTTTGGTTAGCTATATTATCTTTTGAAATTTTGTTATTGATCATTTGAAAAGCATTATTTTTTGTTTTATAACTGATTATTACATTTGAACGGTTGAAAGTTTTTCTTAGGGCTTTATTAATTTTGGTATTGTACGGTATACAAATAAATTCTTTCCTCTTTTTGTTTTCTGTTCCTGAAGTAGTTCCTTGTGTTTGAAGTTTTCTCTTAAATTTCTTCTTAATCATGTTTTCAATTATAGATGGATTGTATCCATTTTTCACTGCCAAATATATAATAGTATTTTTTTCTTTGTTAAAGTTTTCAGTGGACATAGGAATATTTACAAGTCTGTGTGTTAACGAATGAAATGTTGCCAATTTATGTTGCCATGGATGATTAGAATGTGAAGGTATGATACTGTTTGTTGTAGTTGGTTTTCGGTAAATTTTAAATCTGTGAATGTGTTTTTCTTTTGAAATGGTTATATCTAGAAAGTTAATGTGTGAATGTTGTATTTCTTTTGAGAATTTAATTTGTGTCGAGATTGAATTTATGTGTTCGTGTAAATTGTTTGCTTCTGTTTGTGTTCCTTCAAAAAGGCAAAGGATATCGTCAACATATCGGTGCCAGTATATAATTTTGGATTTGTAAGGGTTGCCTTCAATTAAAACTTTGGTTTTCTCTAAATTATTCATGTAAATGTCAGCTAGAAGTCCAGACAGAGGAGAACCCATAGGTAAACCGTTTTCTTGAATGTAAAATGACTGATTATATTGAAAATAATTTTGGTTTAATGTAATTTTGGTTAGTCTAACTAAATCATTAATTTGAGTTGTTGTGAGTGTTCCATGTTCTATTAATTGTTGTTTCATTATTTTAATTGTGTCATCTATCGGTATGTTCGTGTACATGTCATTTACATCAAATGAAAGAAATAAAGAATTTTGTGGTATGTGAATATCTTTGATTTTGTCAATTAATTCATATGTATTGGTTACATTTATATCATTATTCATGTTTATGTTCTGTTTTATTTTGTTATGTAAATACTTACATAGATTGTATGTAGGTGCTTGACGGAAATTTACAATTGGTCTAATCGGAATATCTTGTTTGTGTGTTTTCGGTTGTGCTCGTAATGTAGGTGACTTTGGATTTGGTACTTTCAATGAAGATTTTTCTTTTTGTGTAATACTTTTGCAATTTGTAATAGTGGAGTTGACTATTTTTGTAAATTCTTCTGTTGGATCTTTTGTTAACAGTTTAAACTTTCCTTTTTCAAGAAATGTATTGACTTTTTCTTCATAATCATTCTTTTTCATGACAACGACTGAATTTCCTTTATCCGCTTTGGTTATTATTGGCGTCACATTCATTTAATTTTCCAGTTATATTATTAATTAAGGATAGTTCTTCTCTTGATTTTCTAGTGGTATTTGGACGTGTATTTGGTAACTTCAATTTGCTCATTTCATGTATAATGTTGTGTCTTATTGGATCTTGTACGTCATCTTTTTGTTTTCTTATGGACATTTCTAAGTTAAGAAGATCTTCTTTCAGATTATGTTTGTGGTGGTCTAGGTTTAAATTATATTTGATTGAATTACCTAAAAATTCTTCTTCATTTTCTGTGAACACAATATCTGTCAGGTTTTTAAATTTTGGACTGAATTCATGTTGTATTTCATTTTCTATTTCTAATGTGTAGCTTACCTGGTTTTTGCGTAGCTTATTAAGTTTATTTTTTTGTGTGGTCTTCTTTTTGTTCATGATAGGTTCGATCCAATTTCGTATATATTCAAGTATTTCTTCTATTGTTTCACAATGTAATTTAGTCTTAATCTCGTTTAGTTTGTTTGTCATTTGATTTTCAATTTTGTTTAGTTTGCTGTATAGAAAGTTGATTTCTTCTTTTACCCAAATCTTTTTTGCCGTATCAATTGTTCGAATTGCAGCTTGTGATTTACTTTTTGTATGAATTTGGACGTAATTTGGACAAAGATTTTCAGATAGACAAATTTTGTTAAACTTGATGTCTTCAATGATTTTTTCTTTCTTTAGGTTGAGGTATTTGTATCGATGGATCACTTGTTGGTTGTTAGCCATATTAATTAAGAAAACTGTAGTGATTAGGGCTACTATTTTGATATATAAAAACATTATTAAAAACTAAGTACCCTTTTTTTAATTCATTTTATTTAACAACGACTAGTTTCGACGATTATGCCATAGTCATGTTGTTTTTATATCTTAACAAATACAATAAACATTTTATCTAAATAATAAATACAATCATATGATTTCATAGGTTTTGATGACTTTAGATTTCTTCTGTTTTAAATGGTCTTTATACTATACTAGCTGGCCCGACAGACGTCGTCCTGTCCTAATGTGGTTTTATGTCACATGCTAGTTCATTTTCAAGATGAGCTCGTTCGCATGGCTCAATCACGTCCTGGTTGAAGTTCGTTCACTACGCTCACTCACCTTTAGGTTGGAGCTCGTTCGCTGCGCTCACTTGCCTTCAGGTTAGCTCGTTCGCTACGCTAACTCGCCTCCAGGTTGAAGTTCGTTCGCTACGCTCACTCACCTTTTGGTTGCAAATTAGCTGTTCTCATAAATTGCAAATAAATATAGTGCTGCACCCTGTTGGTAAACCTATTAACTTTTTAATGCTATTGAACATCACAGAATCAAACTGTTTAGTTGCACCAGCTGTTAAGATTCTTTAATTCCATTTAAATATGAGTACTCATAAGGTTAAAATGGGAAACTCCAGAGCCACTGGGGCGGAGCCCTATTGACGGATCTGCACCAAACTTCACACAAACCATCCTTGAATATTGCTTAATAATGCCTGAAAGTTTCATTACAATCTGTCGAGCGGTTTTGGAGTCCATAAAGGACAAACATACAAATATACAAACATACAAATATACAAACATACATTGGATTTTATATATATAGATATAATAATTTTCTCTCTTAATTTAACTGCAGGATTTTTTCAAATATTGGATTGCATTTGTTGATGTTCATTGTGTTTAGTAAATTTTCTGGGTGTTGTTTATAGTTTTTGTAAATGTAAAAATCTTCTTTAACATGTAATTTTAATTTGTCTTTTTCATATTCAAGGATTTTTAAATTTTCGTGGATGCTTTTGTATTCATGGTCTGTTTGTATTAAATGTTCTGCAAAATTAGATTTCATTGTTGTGCGGTTTCCTGATCTTAATGCTTGAATATGTTCTTTGAACCGTTTTTCAAAAGTTCGACTTGTTTGCCCAATGTAGGATTTATCACAATTAGAACATTTGATTTCATAAATACCTGATTTTCTCATATTGTCTTGATTTTGGTTAGCTATATTATCTTTTGAAATTTTGTTATTGATCATTTGAAAAGCATTATTTTTTGTTTTATAACTGATTATTACATTTGAACGGTTGAAAGTTTTTCTTAGGGCTTTATTAATTTTGGTATTGTACGGTATACAAATAAATTCTTTCCTCTTTTTGTTTTCTGTTCCTGAAGTAGTTCCTTGTGTTTGAAGTTTTCTCTTAAATTTCTTCTTAATCATGTTTTCAATTATAGATGGATTGTATCCATTTTTCACTGCCAAATATATAATAGTATTTTTTTCTTTGTTAAAGTTTTCAGTGGACATAGGAATATTTACAAGTCTGTGTGTTAACGAATGAAATGTTGCCAATTTATGTTGCCATGGATGATTAGAATGTGAAGGTATGATACTGTTTGTTGTAGTTGGTTTTCGGTAAATTTTAAATCTGTGAATGTGTTTTTCTTTTGAAATGGTTATATCTAGAAAGTTAATGTGTGAATGTTGTATTTCTTTTGAGAATTTAATTTGTGTCGAGATTGAATTTATGTGTTCGTGTAAATTGTTTGCTTCTGTTTGTGTTCCTTCAAAAAGGCAAAGGATATCGTCAACATATCGGTGCCAGTATATAATTTTGGATTTGTAAGGGTTGCCTTCAATTAAAACTTTGGTTTTCTCTAAATTATTCATGTAAATGTCAGCTAGAAGTCCAGACAGAGGAGAACCCATAGGTAAACCGTTTTCTTGAATGTAAAATGACTGATTATATTGAAAATAATTTTGGTTTAATGTAATTTTGGTTAGTCTAACTAAATCATTAATTTGAGTTGTTGTGAGTGTTCCATGTTCTATTAATTGTTGTTTCATTATTTTAATTGTGTCATCTATCGGTATGTTCGTGTACATGTCATTTACATCAAATGAAAGAAATAAAGAATTTTGTGGTATGTGAATATCTTTGATTTTGTCAATTAATTCATATGTATTGGTTACATTTATATCATTATTCATGTTTATGTTCTGTTTTATTTTGTTATGTAAATACTTACATAGATTGTATGTAGGTGCTTGACGGAAATTTACAATTGGTCTAATCGGAATATCTTGTTTGTGTGTTTTCGGTTGTGCTCGTAATGTAGGTGACTTTGGATTTGGTACTTTCAATGAAGATTTTTCTTTTTGTGTAATACTTTTGCAATTTGTAATAGTGGAGTTGACTATTTTTGTAAATTCTTCTGTTGGATCTTTTGTTAACAGTTTAAACTTTCCTTTTTCAAGAAATGTATTGACTTTTTCTTCATAATCATTCTTTTTCATGACAACGACTGAATTTCCTTTATCCGCTTTGGTTATTATTGGCGTCACATTCATTTAATTTTCCAGTTATATTATTAATTAAGGATAGTTCTTCTCTTGATTTTCTAGTGGTATTTGGACGTGTATTTGGTAACTTCAATTTGCTCATTTCATGTATAATGTTGTGTCTTATTGGATCTTGTACGTCATCTTTTTGTTTTCTTATGGACATTTCTAAGTTAAGAAGATCTTCTTTCAGATTATGTTTGTGGTGGTCTAGGTTTAAATTATATTTGATTGAATTACCTAAAAATTCTTCTTCATTTTCTGTGAACACAATATCTGTCAGGTTTTTAAATTTTGGACTGAATTCATGTTGTATTTCATTTTCTATTTCTAATGTGTAGCTTACCTGGTTTTTGCGTAGCTTATTAAGTTTATTTTTTTGTGTGGTCTTCTTTTTGTTCATGATAGGTTCGATCCAATTTCGTATATATTCAAGTATTTCTTCTATTGTTTCACAATGTAATTTAGTCTTAATCTCGTTTAGTTTGTTTGTCATTTGATTTTCAATTTTGTTTAGTTTGCTGTATAGAAAGTTGATTTCTTCTTTTACCCAAATCTTTTTTGCCGTATCAATTGTTCGAATTGCAGCTTGTGATTTACTTTTTGTATGAATTTGGACGTAATTTGGACAAAGATTTTCAGATAGACAAATTTTGTTAAACTTGATGTCTTCAATGATTTTTTCTTTCTTTAGGTTGAGGTATTTGTATCGATGGATCACTTGTTGGTTGTTAGCCATATTAATTAAGAAAACTGTAGTGATTAGGGCTACTATTTTGATATATAAAAACATTATTAAAAACTAAGTACCCTTTTTTTAATTCATTTTATTTAACAACGACTAGTTTCGACGATTATGCCATAGTCATGTTGTTTTTATATCTTAACAAATACAATAAACATTTTATCTAAATAATAAATACAATCATATGATTTCATAGGTTTTGATGACTTTAGATTTCTTCTGTTTTAAATGGTCTTTATACTATATATAATAATTTTCTCTCTTAATTTAACTGCAGGATTTTTTCAAATATTGGATTGCATTTGTTGATGTTCATTGTGTTTAGTAAATTTTCTGGGTGTTGTTTATAGTTTTTGTAAATGTAAAAATCTTCTTTAACATGTAATTTTGATTTGTCTTTTTCATATTCAAGGATTTTTAAATTTTCGTGGATGCTTTTGTATTCATGGTCTGTTTGTATTAAATGTTCTGCAAAATTAGATTTCATTGTTGTGCGGTTTCCTGATCTTAATGCTTGAATATGTTCTTTGAACCGTTTTTCAAAAGTTCGACTTGTTTGCCAAATGTAGGATTTATCACAATTAGAACATTTGATTTCATAAATACCTGATTTTCTCATATTGTCTTGATTTTGGTTAGCTATATTATCTTTTGAAATTTTGTTATTGATCATTTGAAAAGCATTATTTTTTGTTTTATAACTGATTATTACATTTGAACGGTTGAAAGTTTTTCTTAGGGCTTTATTAATTTTGGTATTGTACGGTATACAAATAAATTCTTTCCTCTTTTTGTTTTCTGTTCCTGAAGTAGTTCCTTGTGTTTGAAGTTTTCTCTTAAATTTCTTCTTAATCATGTTTTCAATTATAGATGGATTGTATCCATTTTTCACTGCCAAATATATAATAGTATTTTTTTCTTTGTTAAAGTTTTCAGTGGACATAGGAATATTTACAAGTCTGTGTGTTAACGAATGAAATGTTGCCAATTTATGTTGCCATGGATGATTAGAATGTGAAGGTATGATACTGTTTGTTGTAGTTGGTTTTCGGTAAATTTTAAATCTGTGAATGTGTTTTTCTTTTGAAATGGTTATATCTAGAAAGTTAATGTGTGAATGTTGTATTTCTTTTGAGAATTTAATTTGTGTCGAGATTGAATTTATGTGTTCGTGTAAATTGTTTGCTTCTGTTTGTGTTCCTTCAAAAAGGCAAAGGATATCGTCAACATATCGGTGCCAGTATATAATTTTGGATTTGTTAACTGCAGGATTTTTTCAAATATTGGATTGCATTTGTTGATGTTCATTGTGTTTAGTAAATTTAATTTTGGGTTGCCTTCAATTAAAACTTTGGTTTTCTCTAAATTATTCATGTAAATGTCAGCTAGAAGTCCAGACAGAGGAGAACCCATAGGTAAACCGTCTTCTTGAATGTAAAATGACTGATTATATTGAAAATAATTTTGGTTTAATGTAATTTTGGTTGCCTTCAATTAAAACTTTGGTTTTCTCTAAATTATTCATGTAAATGTCAGCTAGAAGTCCAGACAGAGGAGAACCCATAGGTAAACCGTCTTCTTGAATGTAAAATGACTGATTATATTGAAAATAATTTTGGTTTAATGTAATTTTGGTTAGTCTAACTAAATCATTAATTTGAGTTGTTGTGAGTGTTCCATGTTCTATTAATTGTTGTTTCATTATTTTAATTGTGTCATCTATCGGTATGTTCGTGTACATGTCATTTGCATCAAATGAAAGAAATAAAGAATTTTGTGGTATGTGAATATCTTTGATTTTGTCAATTAATTCATATGTATTGGTTACATTTATATCATTATTCATGTTTATGTTCTGTTTTATTTTGTTATGTAAATACTTACATAGATTGTATGTAGGTGCTTGACGGAAATTTACCATTGGTCTAATCGGAATATCTTGTTTGTGTGTTTTCGGTTGTGCTCGTAATGTAGGTGACTTTGGATTTGGTACTTTCAATGAAGATTTTTCTTTTTGTGTAATACTTTTGCAATTTGTAATAGTGGAGTTGACTATTTTTGTAAATTCTTCTGTTGGATCTTTTGTTAACAGTTTAAACTTTCCTTTTTCAAGAAATGTATTGACTTTTTCTTCATAATCATTCTTTTTCATGACAACGACTGAATTTCCTTTATCCGCTTTGGTTATTATTGCGTCACATTCATTTAATTTTCCAGTTATATTATTAATTAAGGATAGTTCTTCTCTTGATTTTCTAGTGGTATTTGGACGTGTATTTGGTAACTTCAATTTGCTCATTTCATGTATAATGTTGTGTCTTATTGGATCTTGTACGTCATCTTTTTGTTTTCTTATGGACATTTCTAAGTTAAGAAGATCTTCTTTCAGATTATGTTTGTGGTGGTCTAGGTTTAAATTATATTTGATTGAATTACCTAAAAATTCTTCTTCATTTTCTGTGAACACAATATCTGTCAGGTTTTTAAATTTTGTACTGAATTCATGTTGTATTTCATTTTCTATTTCTAATGTGTAGCTTACCTGGTTTTTGCGTAGCTTATTAAGTTTATTTTTTGTGTGGTCTTCTTTTTGTTCATGATAGGTTCGATCCAATTTCGTATATATTCAAGTATTTCTTCTATTGTTTCACAATGTAATTTAGTCTTAATCTCGTTTAGTTTGTTTGTCATTTGATTTTCAATTTTGTTTAGTTTGCTGTATAGAAAGTTGATTTCTTCTTTTACCCAAATCTTTTTTGTCGTATCAATTGTTCGAATTGCAGCTTGTGATTTACTTTTTGTATGAATTTGGACGTAATTTGGACAAAGATTTTCAGATAGATTCACAATCCATTCTAATGTGTCGCATCACAAGAACATTGAAGCTCCAAGCCAAACCACTGGTTTGGAGCTAAAGAACAACAAAAATATTACAAAAAAACTTATAAAATACTGACAGTCGAACTTTTGAAAAACGGTTCAAAGAACATATTCAAGCATTTAGATCAGGAAACCGCACAACAATGAAATCTAATTTTGCAGAACATTTAATACAAACAGACCATGAATACAAAAGCATCCACGAAAATTTAAAAATCCTTGAATATGAAAAAGACAAATCAAAATTACATGTTAAAGAAGATTTTTACATTTACAAAAACTATAAACAACAACCAGAAAATTTACTAAACACAATGAACATCAACAAATGCAATCCAATATTTGAAAAAATCCTGCAGTTAAATTAAGAGAGAAAATTATTATATATAGTATAAAGACCATTTAAAACAGAAGAAATCTAAAGTCATCAAAACCTATGAAATCATATGATTGTATTTATTATTTAGATAAAATGTTTATTGTATTTGTTAAGATATAAAAACAACATGACTATGGCATAATCGTCGAAACTAGTCGTTGTTAAATAAAATTAATTAAAAAAAGGGTACTTAGTTTTTAATAATGTTTTTATATATATAAATATATTTTGTTATTGTATACATCAATGAGGGCTACTTTAAATGTTACTAAGCAAATCAAAATACCACAGTACCCTAAAAACATTTTATTTTATATTACTTACATGTTTCGGACATTAATGCCATGATCACAGTATAGTATATAACCTAGTAGTTTCTTTTATTTACAAACATTATTAGATATTTCTTATTAAAGAACAGGTGATAATTTTTATATTAAGGGAAGGACTTTAAGATGTATAATTTCATTGAATATTACGTTTTGATTATGAATTTGTGTCAAGTTTAGTAAATTGTCTTTGTCATTAATATGATGAGTATAAATATAAAAGTCTTCCTTTGTATTCATTTTTTCACCTTTATTTTCAATATCCAGAATGTGCATATTTTTATTCATTTCTGAGTATGTATGGTCGGTTTAAAGTATATGTTCGGCGTATGAGGATTTTTGTGTTGTCATATTGTTTGATCTGATTGCCTGTATATGCTCTTTGTATCTGACTTCAAATGTTCGACCTGTTTGACTAATATAGTATTTTTCAAAGTTGTTATATGATAATTTGTAAATTCCTGATTTCTTATATACATTTGGTGGGTTGGGTATCGGATTTGTTCTTTTTTGTATTATGTAAGTAATATAAAATAAAATGTTTTTAGGGTACTGTGGTATTTTGATTTGCTTAGTAATATAAATATATATATATATACAGGGTGAATCTTCTAAGCTGCCCTAAACAGATTACAGACGAATGGCTTGACATACAGGGATGAAACAAAACTTTTCCCCACTAACTCATACCCAACGAATAACTTAAAAATAGTTTTACCATTTTTAAAATACAGAGTGTTCAAGAAATTGGGGGTCATGGGTTCGAATCTCAGAGTTTTCAAATGTAAATATATGTCATATTATGCATCATTTTAAAGCTCTAGACTAGACAAATAATTTAGTGAAAACAGAACTCATTGATCTTTGTCCGTTTCAAAATGGTGGCCATTTTTATAGAAAATATTGATACTTACAGTATACCCTGTATCTTGAAAACCACTAAACTTATTTTCGTTCTGTTTGAAAATTCGTAATCCTCGTAGGTTCAGCTTTAATTTTATATACAACAAGTCAACATTTAAAAAACTAAATATTTTTTCTATGATTTTAATTTTTTTTTAGTTGGTAGCCTTGTAAATGGGAAATTTTTAAATGGCAACATATGTAAAATTGTGTAACATTTTTAAGGTCTTGTAAAAACAAACAACTTTTAAATTTAAACCTACCATCTATCTTTGATCGTGTTCTAGTAATTAACCAAAAACTCCAATTGCCCATATAAAACACATGCTAAACGTGCAGTACTGAAGATTAGTGGATGCAGATACACTATTCCCATGATACTGTGCGTTTAACATGAGTTTTATATGGGCAATTTAGTCCAGCATCTATAGGGGGTTGAGTATGCACTGAAAGTGTAACTCTTTTTGACTTTTGATTGTTGTTGGGGGCATCTTGGAGATGACAAAAACCGATGTTGTCGCCCTCCCAGCAGGTGCACAACTTGGGGGGGAGGGGGGGAAGGTGCTCTGAGACGCGTTCTAGAAAATCGCGTATATCTCGTGAACTAGACACGATAGAAACAAGCTCTAAACAGCATTGTATTACCAATTTCATCTGCTTTAATAACGTATCCAGGAAAAGTCCAGTAGCTATGATTAGTTGAGTTATTTAACAATTTATTTAAAATTTTGAATAAAAACCCCTAAAAAACGTTAAATTATCCATTAAAACCCATTTAAAACAACAAAAAGTACAGTTTTTTCATCGTGCATAATATGTTTTACACACTAAAAAGACTTTATATGGTAATTATATCGAAATATTACAAAGTTATGCGAGGTTTCCGATGAAGCGGCACGGTGACGCGGGGGACGCCGCTGCGCGGCAAAAATCAACGTGTAGTACAGACTTATAAAAATTGGGTATGTACCGAAAGTGTAACGCATTTTGACTTTTGATTGTTGTTGGACCTTGGCGATGACAAAAACCGATGTTGTCGCCATTCCATCAGGTGCACAACTTGGCGGGAGGGGGGGAAGTAGCGCTGAGGTGCGTTCTAGAACATCGCTCATTATCTCGTGAACTAGACACGATAGAAACGTGTTTTAAACGGCATTGTATTATAAACCGCATCTGCTTTAAATATTTTACAACGAAAAATCCCATATCAATGATAAAAATTGAGTTATTTAACATTTTATTTGAAATTTCGAATTTAAAGTCAAAATACCGTTTATCTACCTATATAACTCTTATAAAACAATGAATAGTACTGTGTTTGGAGTTTATTTTATGTTCAACACACGAATTACAAAAAAATTAAGTGTACTGTACTTTCCTCAAAATAATATGTACAGTGTTCTCGAGTTTAATTGCGAGGGAATAATTATAAGCTGTTTTTAACACTAGTCTATTTTAAATATAAAATTTAAACAAAAATCTAGGTACAACTACCAAAGAAAATGCTTAAGTTTGAAATGTATACAGTTTTTATTAAAATAATATTAAAACAGGGTGTCCACATTCTGGAAAGTCAGAGATAGTCATGGAAACTCATGGAAAAAAATTCTGGTCATTGAAAGTCATGGAAATAGGCAAAAAGTCATGGAAAGTCATGGAAATCACCAATGATGGATGTATTTCAGGGGTCCTTTCAATGATCTAGTCAGCCGTAACCCCAACTATTGTAGCATTTTTCAGAATTTTTCACAAATATACGACAATTCAATTTATACAGTTGTCTTAGTTTATGGGTTTTGAGTTTGTATTTGGTTCATTGTTGTACCTGTTGTACGCCATTGTTATCTGTTAATACGTATTTCAATATTTTCTGTCTAGGCAGTATTATTTGTGTGTTTACAGTATATTATAATTTTTGAGTAAAGTTCGTGAGTCATGGATATCAATGGTTAATGGTCATGGAAAGTCAGGGAAATTAATGAAAAAATTTCTGTGGACACCCTGTAAAATATACTTGGAAATGTTGTACTTCATTTTAAAACTTACTACCATGTAAACTACACATAAAAAACAATGGATATTTTTTTAGTCATCTTGTTTTAATGATAAGGATTTTTACAATTATTAAAACATTGGCAGTAGGAGCTGCAGGATTAAGAAGAAAAGGATGCACCTGCAATGACAGCCGCTATATAGCAATCGCAACGGTATTTTGACTTTAAATTCGTAATTTCAAGTAAAATGTTAAATAACTCAATTTTTATCATTGATATAGGATATTTGATTGTAAAATATTTAAAGCAGATGCGGTTTATAATACAATGCCGTTTAAAACACGTTTCTATCGTGTCTAGTTCACGAGATATGAGTGATGTTCTAGAACGCGCCTCAGCGCTACTTCCCCCCCTCCCACCAAGTTGTGCACCTGATGGAATGGCGACAACATTGGTTTTTGTCATCTCCAAGGTGCCCCCAACAACAATCATAAGTCAAAATGTGTTACACTTTCGGTACATACCCATTTTTTACAAGTCTGTACTTCACGTTGATTCCTGCCGCGCAGCGGCGTCACCTGCGTCACCGTGCCGCTTCATCGGAGACCTAGCATAACCTTGTAATATTTCAATATAATTACCATATAAAGTCTCTTAAGCGTGTAAAACATATTATGCACGATGAAAAACTGTACTTTTTGTCGTTTAAAGGGGTTTTAATGGATAATTTAACGTTTTTTAGGGGTTTTTATTCAAAATTTTAAATAAATTGTTAAATAACTCAACTAATATCATTAATACCGGACTTTTCCTGGATACGTTTTTAAAGCAGATGAGGTTGGTAATACAATGCCGTTTAGAGCTTGTTTCCATCGTGTCTAGTTCACGAGATATAAGCGATTTTCTAGAACGCGTCTCAGAGCACCTTCCCCCCCTCCCCCCCAAGTTGTGCACCTGCTGGGAGGGCGACAACATCGGTTTTTGTCATCTCCAAGATGCCCCCAACAACAATCAAAAGTCAAAAAGAGTTACACTTTCAGTGCATACTCAACCCCCTATAGATGCTGGACTAATTGGAGTTTTTGGTTAATTACTAGAACACGATCAAAGACATTACTTTCATAATTTCAGTAGCTAAATAAAACATACATATCAAATCCCATCCTTGTACCATAATGAACTCAGTATGGGATTATTATGGTACCAGTAGTGCATCAGCAGTGTACCATTTAAAATGTCACAGCAAATATAAATGAAAAGGAAAAGTTATGTTAAAGGTATGAAACTGTTCAGAAAATTCCAATTTTTAAATAAAAATAATCAAATAATTTTTTAAATAGTTTATCCTTTTTTAATAGCAATTTATGTTTTTTTACGAATTTTCTAATTTATTTTCCAAATATTGCATTTTATGGATAAACGGTTAGTTATATCGACATATTCTATAAATGAACATTGTAGCTCTTTCTACAAGTTGTAGCTCTTTCTTTAGCGAACATTCTTTATATTTAATGTTTATAGGATGAATAGTTTTTGAGTAATTGGGGAAAACTGGTTTTTGGACGCCATTTTCCAAGATGGCGGCCGTAGCACAAGTTTTTTCGAGGACATTTAGTATGTTATTCCAGAAGTAAAGTTCAGTATATGTACCACGTTTTACACTTATAAGAGTTTTTTTTTAGGTAATGGGGAAATTTTGATTTAAAATGACTACACTATATTCCCTATATGGAAAATTCACCAAAATCATAACTACCCGATCTTTTTCACAGCAACCCCGTATTTTCTGCCATATTTACTGGACTATATTGCTTTTACAGGGTGTTTGCTGATGTAGTTTTCAACCATATGACAGCTGATAGAGACAACTGTCGTGGTTTTGGAGGGTCATTGTGTTACCCTAGAGACAAATCTTACCCAGGGGTCCCCTACTCATCTAAAGACTTCCACGATCGATATTGTAACCCCATAGACTACAAAGATGCAGGACAGGTATGTGTTATGTGCAGTAAGTGTATAATCATTAGATAGCAACCACGGCCAAATGTAGGGGTGCTGGAGGCTTATTTTAAAACGTTTTTATTACCTCGCTTTCTTGTCTGTTAGGTACAAATTTTGCCATCGATTTTAAAACAACTTCCCGATGAGCTAGGATCTTGAAACTTGAAATATAGCTAACAAATGGATGACAATGCAATATTAAATCATTTTATATTCATATTTCCCTTGCGCTTCCAAATTTTGTATGTTTACATTTTGGATGAATGTAAATATATCAATTAAAGTCAGCTGTAAATTTGACAGTTTGTTCAAAGAGCAGATGTTAAGAGGTACAGGTTATGCTCCCAAGAGATTCTAAAGTTTTATGATAATGAGAATAGTAGCAAAAACATGTGATTACAGAAAGGTTTGGTTGTGTATTTATAAGCCATAAAATCTATTTTTAACATTTTTACACATTAAAGACTAAAAAGTACGTATAAAATAATTTATAAATAAAAACCTTTTAAAATACCACGTTTTTAAACGAACTAAAAAGTAGAAAATAATTCATAAATATGTGGAGAGAATAAATACTTGTAAGATTTAAAACGAAAAACGTGGGGCGCATGCAATAGATAATAATAATTCAATAGGTTATGATAATCGTAAATTAGCTATTGCAAGCCCCCTACGTTTTTTATTTAAAATTTTACAAGTATTATTCCCTCCACATATTAATGAATTATTTTCTACTTTTTAGGGCGTTTGAAAACGTGGTATTTTAAAAAAGTTTTTTTTTATTTGTAAATTATTATAAAATATAAAAAAATGGCACTTTTGAAAAATTATGGAATTTACAAATTGTTTATTACAATTTTACAGCAGTGTAATTTTATTATTGCTTTTTCAGGTAAGAGAATGTGAACTTGATGGCCTGCATGACTTGAACCAGGCTCTTGAGTCAGTCAGAAAACCGATAGTGGAACTTTTAAACAAATTAATAGAGTTTGGTGTCGCCGGATTTAGGTAAGACATATACAATTTACTTTTAGTTATTAAGTTGTAATATCCCTAGTAGCACAAAATATATTATTAAATGCATGTGAATTAAAATATTTACAATCTATTTTATACATCGTAATTGCGTATTAATGACCCTTTTATTAACCGACTTCCCCACTACCAACAAAAGGAGGAGGTTCTCAATTTGTTTGCGGCGATGTTTTTTTTTTTTTATGTATGTTCACCAATTTCTCTGTGATTCTTTTACCGAACAGTGTGGTTCCACCACCAAAATAACCAGGAGAGTTTCTATTTGGTACCTTATATATTATGTTTAAGTATAATATTTGTTTCGGTGAAAAATTCTGAAAACCTTAAATATTCAACATTTATTTTGTTTACATTTGTGCAGAGAAGGCAATAAATAATAATAACATTCCTACAGCTGTTAGTTAAAACCATTTAAATGAAGCTACAGACAATTCTTCATGAAACAGTTGCTTCATATTGACCAATAAACTATTGCCTAAATGAATTACATTGAGAAAAATGCATTTTGTTTTGGTTACTATAAAAAATGTATTTTAACGTTTTACCTGATTTGTGTATACAGTAATTCTGTTTTTAGTATTGAATATTCTGACTTACAAAAACATATATGTTTCAGTGAATAGCTGTATGATATTGTTGACAAATAAAGGTGTATTGTGAAAACCAAAGCATTCGTAAAACAGGTCTAAATATAAATCAAATGCAATTATTCCTTACACGACCTAAGAAGTGTGACAGTGCATAATCGTCAATTGTCTTAAAAGTGTTAAATATTTTAATTACTAAACATGCATTTGCAGATGTGGAATGTTTATTGATATTCTCTACCCAGTTACTATATCATATCAATACTATTATGCCTGCTTCGGAAAGTCCTAGAGGAAGATGATTTGCAATTTCGACTAGGCTATATCTTGAGCAAACAAAACCCCCTACATGACTTACACCACTTTTAGTTGAACCAATCTTTCATATAATATTTTCCAAAGGTACTATAGTGTTAACGACCAATTTTCCACTTTTGAGAGATTTTTTAGTGCTGGTAGCTGAGGAATAACTTTCATATTGTTCCAAAAGGCTTGAGACGTTACTGTATTTCTTTTTAAAATGTAGAAGTACACCGATTGTAGGAAACGATGATGTCTGACATTTCAATGTATCTAGAAAAGACAATTAGTTTTTCATTAGGCCTAATGTAATGGACAACTCTTTCTTTCTTAAGGAATATGTAAAGATGTTTATTTCCATACCCATTGATTATGTAACCTGAACAGGTGACTCAAGCAGTTTTAAAATAATGATTGTTCTGTGGAACTTTTGATTGTATCAAACAGTTTTGCTTATCGAAAATCCACAAGTAATTAATATATAAAAAAATATACAGTCACTAAAAATCATAAAATAATTTTTTTTTGTAAAAAAATACAACCTACTTCAAACGCTCTAAAAAGAATGAAATAATTTCAATAAAGTAAAAACTTTTGTATTAGGCAAGCTCACGTATTTCAAGTCGGCGCGGCTCAAACTGCAAATATGATTGATGTGTGTGTATTTTGAAAATCAATAAATTGTAGCTGGATAACATAAATATATAAAAAACATACTGAACTGTTTTATTGTTTATACCTATATTAAAGGAAATATTTTCTTGTATTTTATGTTTACTTCAGAATAAATGCATTATGAAAATAACACACACAAATGTTCTATATGAATAGGAAAATAATTTAGTTTGATATTATGATAGGGAAAAGAAGCTAGTTTAGTATTAAAACGTTACTTTTCCAAGTTAGAAACATTTAAATGCGTTATAAAACTTTTAAAGATACTCGTTAATACCACTATAATACCGATCTCTGATTACGGTAATAAAATAACACTTAACGCATAACTATGAAAAAGACATGCAGATTAACACCTTTAGTTATAGATAGTCACCTGCAATATGGACACCCTCTTTCAATTTTGCATCAAAAATCATCATAGAGCCGCGCTGACTTAAAATACGTGAGCTTGCCTAATACAAAAGTTTTTACTTTATTGAAATTATTTCATTCTTTTTAGAGCGTTTGAAGTAGGTTGTATTTTTTTACAAAAATAAATTATATAACTTTTAAAATATATTAAATATACAAAAAATATGTATTTGAATTTATTAAATAAAAAAATATGTTCCAATAATATATTTTATGTGAATAATATTTAAATAAGAAATGTATATAATATCACTTCCAACCATCCCATAGGGCCTAAACATAAAAACACAAAATAATAAAGATTTAGTATGAAAAGCACAATTATCAGTTGGGTAAATTAATTAAAGTTCATAAAAACAAATTTTGAAAAAACGATTTTTTTTTTGCCCAGATGGGTCTCGAACCTGATTCTTTCAACTTATGAGCCTTTTGCCTTACACTTGAGCTATCCGTGATTGTTGATAGTCTTAGTTTTCAAATGGTGAAAGAGTAGCCGACAGTTGCAATGGTTGCAATACTTACAATATTTTTAATACTACAGTATAATATGATTCTGTTAATCTGTTTAGGCATCAAGTAGTTGAGTTGAATAGTGCTGTAGTGAATAGTGAGTAGTGCCCACGAATACAAATACAGTAAACTACAAAAATTAGTTTCAATACTACAGTATAACAAATATTATGTAATTTATGACATAAGTAAATCAAATAAATTATTTTAGAACGTCATATACAACCGTAATTCGTTTCTTAAAAGGTCACCAGTCACTAGCTAGCTCCCTTTGCTTTGTAGCCAATCATTCGAGATTTCCATGATCACATTAATTGTCACATATTGCTAGTAAAAGAATAAAACCCACTTTCTTCGTTTGACCCACATGTATCATATCCCCCTATTAACCCTATTAACCCCCTTAACTATATGAATATTTTTTTATTTCCTGCACGATAGAGTGACTCCATACAGAGTATGTATTATTATTTACTCAATTTTAACGCTTTCACAATAGCAATTTTAAAACAAAAAACGCAAATGCAGGTACAAATTGATAGACACTATACAAAAAAGATGCTATTAATTTATTTGCCAACTATAATAGATTCTAATATATATTCTACAAATATACTATTATTTTATTAACAAAAACATCTGACGTGTTTCAAAATATATATCTCAAATATATTTCTAAATACATGATATATATAATATAGTTTCAAAAATATTATATGTATATATATTTAAAATGTTCTCAACACATATTTAATAGGAAAAATATACATACAAAATATGTATATTATAGATACTATACTTATTTTATCAATATATATAATGAGTCTATTTTATGTATTCAAAACTTATATTTAATTTTTATTTTGCATTGCTATTTGATAATATTTTAAATATATATTTGAATATATCAAACTATAATTAAAAATATATTATTTATATATTTATTTGATGTTCTATCATATAAAACTTTGAATATATTAAATATTTATAAAATACATATTTGTGCTTCTAGGGATGTATGTTATATAGTGAAAGACGATTTGGCATCCCAGTATTGATATTATTGTACGTTCATTTTTATGTTAATCTATATATATAAAATAATTATATATATATATATATATATATATAAAGTATGTATGTTTGTTTGTTTGTCCTTTACGGACTCCGAAACCGCTTGACAGATTGTAATGAAACTTTCAATTCAAGGATGGTTTGTGTGAAGTTTGGTGCAGATCCGTCAAAAGGGCTCTGCCCAAGTGGCTCTGGAGTTTCCCATGTTAACCTTATGAGTACTCATATTTAAATGTAATTAAAGAATCTTACCAGCTGGTTCAACTAAACAATTTGATTCTGTGATGTTCATTAGCATTAAAGAGTTAGGTACTTTCCTGTTAAAGGGAACATTCATTATTATCGATGATTTTTCTCTCGATATATCGATATTAACCAATTGAAACATATCAGCTGACAACTACGATAAATTTTGTTCAGTATCAACAAACAATAATGAAATGAAACTGTTCTAAAAAAAATAACCTAACATAACTAACCAAACTTGCTGTGTAACATATAAAAATTCTGTGTTTAACTTGTTTTTCTGTTATCAAAAGGAATTTTTAAATAGTACAGCAAGTTCGGTTGGTTATGTTAGGTTAGCTTAGAACGTTTTCATTTATTAATCCATATAATAGACTATTTTAGCCTAAACAAGATCAGTTGTCAATTTGTAATGGATCGGAAAACAAAAATATCGATATATCGAGAGAAAAATCATCGATAATAATGAATGTTCCCTTTAACAGGAAAGTACCGAGTTGGTAGGTTTAACAACAGGGTGCCCCTGTGGCTATACCATAAGACTGTACATAACAAATGTTTTTATTTTCATATGCTTTATAACACAGATGATATTTTGTTGGTGATTGTAAATAAACTAACAACTTTTGGAATGAAAACTAAACTGGATGAAATAAGTGTTCATTTTTCGTGTAACTTAAACTAAGTTCAATCCATAGAACTAATCACATTCCTAACTTATATTTAGTAATTACCAAAGAATCTTGAAACTAAACTACTAAACTTTACTCAACTAAATTTATAAATACGCTTCCACATTAAAACAACTTATTGGGCAAGACATAACTCAATCCTCAATCCAAATTTCGCGTCATGGTAGCAGAGCGTTGACGGACTTTTTCCGTGGTTGGAGATCCCCCAGGCAAGGGTATAGTAAAAACTCAGAAATGTCTTCTCAACGGCTATGAAAGAACTACATCGAGGCAAGCAAAAGATTGAAGACTGCAATTGCCGAAGCCAACGACTTGATAGCTGCCGATGAGACTACCATTTCTTCAAAGAGACTAGTAACGACCTTAAATGTACTTTCAACTTACGCGAGACGAGTTGAGGAAATGACGAAATCAATAATGGACCTACATGATTTGCCTATTGAAGAAAAAGATGAAAACGAAAAGGTAACTGAAGACAACATTTTCCTGATGCTCGACTTTGATGAAATCAGCGAGAAACTTAAGGTGAGCATCGCGTTTTCGGAGAAGGGACCTCTTCAGACTGTCACTGAACGTAATGAACAAACGGATTTAATTCAGGTGAGTCCACTGAACTTTCCCTTACCTGTATCTATGCCCAAAACTACATCAATGATATTACCTAAATTTTCTCTTCCTACTTTCAATGGTAATATTTTGAAATGGCAAACTACTGTGTCGCAGCACAAAAACATTGAAGCTCCAAGTCGAACTACGGTGTCACAGCACAAAAACTTTGAAACTTCAAACCAAACTACTGTGTCACAACACAAAAACTTTGAAGCTCCAAACCAAACTACTGTGTCACAGCACAAAAACTTTGAAACTTCAAACCAAACTACTGTGTCACAGCACAAAAACTTTGAACCTCCAAACCAAACTACTGTGTCGCAGCCCAAAATCATTGAAGCTCCAAATCGAACTACTGTGTCACAGCACAAAAACTTTGAAACTTCAAACCAAACTACTGTGTCGCAACACAAAAACTTTGAAGCTCCAAACCAAACTACTGTGTCGCAGCCCAAAATCATTGAAGCTCCAAATCGAACTACTGTGTCACAGCACAAAAACTTTGAAACTTTCAAACCAAACTACTGTGTCACAACACAAAAACTTTGAAGCTCCAAACCAAACTACTGTGTCGCAGCCCAAAATCATTGAAGCTCCAAATCGAACTACTGTGTCACAGCACAAAAACTTTGAAGCTTCTAGCCAAACTACTGTGTCACAGACCAAAATCTTTGAAGCTCCAAGCCAAACTACTGTGTCGCAGCCCAAAAACGTTGAAGCTCCAATCCAAACTACTGTGTCGCATCACAAGAACATTGAAGCTCCAATCCATTCTACTGTGTCGCATCACAAGAACATTGAAGCTCCAAGCCAAACCGCTGGTTTGGAGCTAAAGAACAACAAAGAGAGCACGAAAATTATCACCACTTTGAAAAGCATGAATCGCCAAACTCAAACTTCATTTCTAAGTACACTAACGAAAAAAATGCTGAGAAGAAAAGTAAAGCTTTTACAGATGAAACTCTTGCGCAAAAAAGTCCCACTATTAGTTTTTTTTTTTTTTTAAATTTATGACAACAACTAATTTGCAACCAAAAGGTGAGTGAGCGTAGCGAACGAACTTCAACCTGGAGGCGAGTTAGCGTAGCGAACGAGCTAACCTGAAGGCAAGTGAGCGCAGCGAACGAGCTCCAACCTAAAGGTGAGTTAAGCGTAGCAAACGTTTTTCAACCAGGACGTGATTGAGCCATGCGAACGAGCTCATCTTGAAAATGAACGAGCATTGACATAAAACCACATTACGGGCCAGCTAGTCTATATACTGTATCGGTATATAAAATCCAATGTATGTATGTTTGTCCTTTATGGACTCCGAAACCGCTCTACAGGTTGTAATGAAACTTTCAGGCATTATTAAGCATTATTCAAGGATGTTTTGTGTGAAGTTTGGTGCAGATTCGTCAAAAGGGCTCCGCCCCAGTGGCTCTGGAGTTTCCCATGTTAACCTTATGAGTACTCATATTTAAATGGAATTCAAGAATCTTAACAGCTGGTTCAACTAAACAATTTGCTTCTGTGACGTTCAATAGCATTAAAAAGTTAATTGGTTTACCAACAGGATGCAGCACTATTATTTTGTTTAATTCATGACAACAGCTAATTCTCAACCAAAAGGTGAGTGAGCGTAGCGAACGAACTTCAACCTGGAGGCGAGTTAGCGTAGCGAACGAGCTAACCTGAAGGCAAGTGAGCGCAGCGAACAAGCTCCAACCTAAAGGTAAGTGAGCGTAGCGAACGAACTTCTATCAGGACGTGATTGAGCCATACGAACGAACTCATCTTGAAAATGAACGAGCATTTGACATTGTTTAGATATTTAATATTCTATGCTTTTAAAATAACATATGATTCTTCATGTTTATCTTACATCTGTTTACAAATAAGTTGTTATTATGTTTTTGAGAATAGAAACTTTTACTGTTACTAAAAAATGTCTCCTTTATTTAAAACTAATTAATAAAAACTAAACATGGCGCAGTCGTGCATTTGAGTGTATTTATATTTTGTTTGTGACTGCTCAAAAATGAAATTCAATAAACCAGATAAGTTATCATTAATAGGCAATATGCCAGAAAATTTCAAGCAGTTCAAGGAAGACGTTGAGAACTACTTTATAGCCACAGAGACAATGAAGAAACCCAATCCTGTAAAAGTGGCACAATTGAAGAATTTGATGGGTAAAGAAGCTTTACAGCTGTACGATTTTTTAGTTACAGATGTCACTGATGAAAGTATAGAATCCATCATGGATGTTCTGGGAAATTATTGTTTGCCAAAAAAGAATTAAATTATGGACGTTTTCAAATTTGCTTGCTGAAAATAATCTGAAGATTATAAACAAAGAAAACAACCGGGTTCCTTTTTTCAGTACTGACCAGATAAAGCCAAAATCATATAACATTTCCGAACACCAATGTAGGAAATGTGGAAGGAATCACGACTATAACCAGACCTGTCCTGCATTAGGCAAATTTTGTAATTGGTGCAAGAAGCCAAACAATTTCAGCAACGTCTGTTTGAAGAAACGTGCTCCAGCAACAAGGCAGAACAAAGACAAACCTTAACCTTTGTATAATATTGATGAAAAACAACAAGAGACTGAAGAAAACGAGGCTGAATTGATTAACTCTGTACACTTGGTAAACGCCGTCAAACAAAAGGTATGGTTCAAAAACTTACTGATAGACAATACCTTACGTGTCAATTTCAAACTTGATACGGGTGCTGAGGTAAATGTAATACCTTATGATATCATTAAGAACTCTGGCTTATCATATAAACTAAGAAAAAGTAAGGTACGACTAGAAGCATATGGTGGCTTTAAGATAATACCTTTGGGAGAGATTACTGTTCAAGTAGAAACGAATGAGAAATTAGATATAATGGATTGTATTGTAGTAAAAGGCAGTTCCACACCTATCTTAGGGCTTAAAGCATGCACTAGATTAGGGTTGATACAAAGAATCGATGACCTAGGTAAAGTAAACTTGAATACGAGTGCTTGTAATGGCAAACAAAACATATGTGATATTTACAAAGATGTATTTAGTGGTTTGGGCTGTTTTCCTGACCAATGTTCTATTAAGTTGACAAATAATGCAGTACCTCAAGCCAATTCAGCTAGGCGTATCCCTGTGAAAATCACCAAAAAATTTAAAGACAAGCTTGATGATCTCATAAATAGAGGTATAATTGAACGAGTCAATGAGCCTGTAGAATGGGTGTCAAATGTGATAGTTGAAAAACCTGATGGCTCATTGAGAATATGCATTGACCCACAAAATTTGAATAAGTACATCGTTAGAGAGAGATACACGATTCCCACTATTGATGAGATATTTCCAAAATTGGGTAATAAACAATTTTATAGCATCTTAGATATAAAAGATGGCTTCTATCACATCAGACTAGACGAAAAATCTAGTCAACTTTGTAACTTCAGCACAATATTTGGAACTTATAGATTTTTACGTTGCCCATTTGGTTTAAGTAATTTGCCTGAACTATTTCATAAGTGTGTAGCAAGATATTTTGAGGATATTCCAGGAGTAACGGTCTACTTTGATGATTTATGCATAGCTTCTAACTCTAAAGAAGAAAATGATGAAATACTCAAGAAAGTCCTAGAGCGAGCCAGAAGTCTGAATATTAAATTCAATATAAACAAGTTCCAATACTGTCTACCTGAAATTAAATATTTAGGTGTTATTTTTAGCAAAAATGGTATGCGTCCCGATCCAGAGAAAGTTGAAGTTATAAAAGCTCTAAAGAACCCTTCTAATAAGAAAGAACTGCAAAGTTTATTGGGTATGGTAAACTTCCTTCGATCTTTCATCCCTAACTTATCACAAATAACTTCGCCACTTAGGGAGCTCCTAAAGAAGAATGTTCATTGGCAGTGGACTGTTCTACACTCAAGAGCTATTGATAATATTAAACAACTAATCTCTAGTGACCAGATTATTGCTCCCTTTGATATGACAGCTCCTATAATCATACAGTGTGATGCATCTCAAGATGCTCTTGGGTGCTGTTTGCTACAAAACAACAAACCTGTTTACATGGCGTCTAGGTCTCTTAACTCAGCTGAGGTCGGTTATGCCCAAGTTGAGAAGGAATTGTTAGCAGTATATTTCTCCTGTTCAAAACTACACGCCCCTTGTGATCATATGCCCCTTGTGTCACTAATGCAAAAACCTATCAATAAAATACAGAATAAAAGATTAAAAAGACTTAGGCTAAAGTTATTGCCCTACAATTTCAAAATACAGTACTTGGCTGGAAAGTACATGTATATAGCTGATTTCTTGTCACGATGTGGCGTAAAAACAAATGAGCCAGTTGACCTCACCATGCTAGATATGGTACACTGTGTAACCGAAACAGGAATTGTAAATTTTTCAGATGAACGACTTGAAGAGTTCAAAAAAGAAACTGCAAGTGATGACGTTTTGGGACAAGTTGTGAAGTATTATGTAAATGGATGGCCTACATCATTGCCTTGTGGTGGAGATCTGGCACATTATTTTAATATCAGATCTGACATTGAGTTGAATGATGTCTTACTGTATTTAAAAAACCGTATAATAATTCCGAAGAAACTGAGACCCATAATTATCAATCGACTGCATGAGACCCATCTTGGGGAAAGGAAAATGAATTCAATTGTCTCAAATTTCTATTACTGGCCCGGAGTAAGAGCAGTTTTGAAGAACATTGTTGACAGATGTAATATTTGTCAGAAATATAGAAGATCAAACATCAAAGATCCACTCATTTGCCACGAGATACCTAATGTTCCTTTCTTGAAAGTTGCCGCAGACATTGCTGAATGTGATGGGAAGATATACTTGATACTTGTTGACTTTTACTCCAGATGGTTAGAGGTGGTCAAAGTGAATAGTAAAAACAGTTTATCCGTGAAGAATGCTTTAGTCCAAATATTTGGAAGATTTGGGATTCCACAGATTATGATAGCTGACAACATGCCTTTTGATTCTTACGAACTAAGAGAGTTCGCAAAGGAGTGGAATTTTAAAATACAAACTACAAGTCCTAACTATCCTCAAGCCAATGGCTTAGCAGAAAAAGCTGTAGGTATTGCTAAAAAAACTTATAAAAACGTCCTCAGAATCAGGATCAGATCTAAATTTGAGCCTACTTAACTACAGAAACAGTGTTGTTGCAGGACTTGATTATTCTCCAGCTCATTTACTAATGGGGAGGGTATTAAGATCAAAATTACCTCTTCCAAATCACAGATTAGAGCCAAAGATAATTCATCAAGATGTAGCAGATCAAATTCAGACAAAAAGAATCAATCAAAAATCTTATTATGATAAGACGACAAAACAAGAAACAGTATATAATGAAAAGGATCCCATTTATGTACAAGATGTTCGGACCAAGAACTGGGAGCCAGCTATCATAGTAAAAGTTGGTGAAACTCCAAGATCATACGTAGTGCAATATAAAAATGGAAAACAATTCAGAAGAAACTCATTTTTCATAAGAAAAAGAAAAATTGAATTTTTCAAAGGGGAAGATGTTTAGATATTTAATATTCTATGCTTTTAAAATAACATATGATTCTTCATGTTTATCTTACATCTGTTTACAAATAAGTTGTTATTATGTTTTTGAGAATAGAAACTTTTACTGTTACTAAAAAATGTCTCCTTTATTTAAAACTAATTAATAAAAACTAAACAGACATAAAACCAAATTAGGTCAGGACGACGTCTGTCGGGCCAGCTAGTGATGAATAAAATCAGTAAAGGTTGTGTATGTAATCCAGCGTGTTCAAAAGTAGGGATCCCATGGTGTACGGGGGTTATTTTCCCAAATATAGGAGCAATCGAGTTGAATTGTTGGAATTTATTGATATACTGTACATTATTCACCATTTATTTGTGGTAAAGAACAATTCTTGTTTTAAAACTAGATGTTGAAGAAAAAATTTGAAATTCTTTATTGACATGTATAAGGCAGGATTTTGACAGTTTAAGCATTTTTGGGGGAAGGGAATGTTGCCATACTGACACCCAATCATTGAATGTATCTGTGATGAATGCCCGATCCAGCGACCACATAGTAGCCCTACTGTACAAACATATATTTGTACTATGTGATCGCTGGCCCGTTGCAGCCAAAACCAAGGGAGATATCATGATGTTCTGCATTATCACAGCCGTTACTTATCACTTTCTTCAATTGAAGAACATCACTATTTTACTCATACCAAAGACATGTAAACATATATTACCTACGTTCATTTCATTCCTATGAAAAGTTTCACAGAACAGCATTGTTTACTGTCATAACAGCATAGTTTGGGGTAGCTGATTTTTATCCCCCTTGGAATTTTACCCCCTGAGCAAACGTGACGTCACAAACCAGGGGGTAAAATTCCGGCCACGAACTTTTGAGTTGAGTTTTGCGACATCATTTCGATGGATTAAACGCGGAATTAAACGTTTATTTTCACGGTTGTGAATTTAATCAGAACACATCAAATTATAAAAACCTAGAGTGTACGGGCCGGAATTTTACCCCCGGACTTCAACCCCCTTCATGAGGTGGCTCAAAATGTACGGCCCGGATTTTTACCCCGGAATTTTACCCCCTGGCAAAATATATACATTTTAGTGAGAATGGTTAATTCTCTTCATTCAGTTTTAATTGAATAGTAAACATTTTATTGTTAAGTAGCCTATCTTAATTTATTTGTAACATCAACTAATGAAACAGTTTTTAAATTTTAATTTTGAGATTCGAGTATCAGGATTTGATCATTGAAGCCGTCTGTTGGTTAGTATGATAAAAATTAAACAGTGAATTTTGATTACTTGGTTGAGATTACAAAATAAATAAATAAAGATAGGCTACATAATAATAAAATGTTGACAGTTAAATAAAATAGAAATAAGATAATCAATCATTCTTAATAATTTCTGTATCCGGCCAGGGGGTAAAAATCCGGGGGTAAAATTCCGGGGGGTAAAAATCCGGGGGTAAATTCCGGGGGTAAAAATTCGGCCCGTATATCTTAAGATGTCTAAACGCTAGTTATATGGACAGGGGGTAAAATTCCTGTTTTTATTGCTAATCTAATTAATCACGCTCTGTCTATTTTCATTAGTCTTCCAAATCCGCGGGGGTAAAATTCCGCCCGCGAACAAACTTTTGGGCGCTCAGGTTACTACGTTATAGTGACTTCAGCTTTTCCCAGGGGGTATAATTCCAGGGGATAAAATTCCGGCGACCCCATAGTTTTACCATGGACAAAAAGATTTTTTTGTCTATGGTTTTACTCATAAGAACACGGGTAACGGACCAATGAGGTTCAAGGATTGAGAGAGAAGTAGTAAAATTGTAATGATTCGAACTTCAACCAATCAGTTGTTCAGGCCAACTTAATTGTTGAGTGGTGCAATTAGTGTTTGGTACAATGTTCCGATGCATCACGATAAGTGGCAATGCGAGGTTATAAACGGAAATATAACCTCTCTAAGTAATGATTATTAGTAATTAAAACATTGTCGTAGGTAAAGTACTGTACTCAACTCACGTAAATAGTGTTAAAGACATGAGTAGGTACAGTATAAAATTTAAGGTACAAGCCTTTACGCAATCGTTGCGTAAGCTACCGGTACTATAACAGCCCAAAAATACTTATTACTTAGTAGGCCTAGTATAATTTTTAGCATGAGAAACTTATAAGATGTTGAACACATCAACAACGAAAGAAAACTGGTGGACATAACCTATTGTACCGTTTTACTTAAAATGTCTTTTAAACCAGTACAAATTTTTTAGTGTTCTTGGATAGTTGTATTCACACAGATATTTAACTATGCAGTTTTTGGTTCTTGTAAATAATTAATAGTCTTTTAGTTTAAATTCCCATTTATTGAATTTTTCCTCTCTGGTAGTTCAACCCTAAAAAAAAAAAATATTTTTAATTGCCTGAAGGGCCAAGATAAATTCTTACATGAAGCTGAAAATTATTAAATAAAAATAACACTGCCTGCCTGCACCCTTCGTACTCACAACAATAAATACAATAATATTGTAAAAAAAATAAAGCTAAAACTTACCCACAAAGGGGACTATGTGCACTAAGCAATTCACATTATACATAACTACTACACTGACCAAATGAGACCAGGCCACGTGGTCCGACCCCTTTTAAGCTCGGTTGTGACGTAGGCACTCTGACTATCTTTACATAGGATCGAACCATGAACAGCCAATCAGAGAGCTCACGGTGGTTGCAGGCTTACATCACGTTTTGACAAAACTAATAAGTTTACTGCTTTACTAAATGACAAAATTTTAAAATTCATAAAATTTTTACAAATTTCCCCCCAAAAAACAAAATTTTGGCATTTCTTTACAAGTTTTACATTTCAAATTCAAACTCACATACCAAGAAATTAAATTACATATCAAAATAAATCAAAAAAACTTTTACATCATAAGTAATAAAATGTTAACAATAACAATGTGAACAATTGCTCATTCTTCGCCAGACTTGGCTTAGGACACGGGATCATCCTTCAGTGTGCAGTCTTTACTCTTGGCGATAACAGAGATAAGCGGTCAAGATTAGGGAGAGCTGGAACGGTCCTTGAAAACCCTGACCCAGGTCAACTTATTGGAAGTACATGCAACAAAATTCCAAACATTTTTTAATAATGAGGTCCAGTAATATAAATATAGATAACAGCTGCAAGACAAATCAGGATACCCAAATTTCTGTGTTTTTTTTTGTCAAAAGTTTGTAGTGAAAGTCGTGCGCGCATTGAGTTACGTTCTAGTGAAAAAGTCTCGTAAAAAGTAAAGTAAGTGCAAGTGAAGTGTGAAGTGTTAGTGAAGTGCAAAGTGTCAAAGTGCAGTGTAAAGTGTTGTTTAGTATTTGGATATCCATAACAAGGTATTACTCAATTTAAGCAGGTGATTGTTATCTTAAAACATTCTTTGACCAAATAAAATCTCATTATCTCTTTTCAATGATCTTACTTTTTCTTGTTTTATTGCAAACCAACATTCTCACATCGTTACTTTAAAATTTTACAGTAAAATATTAAAACTTTGCTCTGTAACGTAAAATAAAACACATTATTCAAAGCTTTAAATATAAATAATGAATTGCAGCTTTCTTGACAGCAAAATTACTCCATTAAACAAAATACAAACCATTTGTTTTACTTTAACAAAACAAAATAACCATTTCAAAAGATATAATCAGACCCAAAGTCAATCATCAATTTCAATTAAAATTGATTACCATAATCTTTTTTTTCATTACCATCATACTTACGAATTACACCTCTTGTCGTTTATTATACATATTAAAAATATTTTTTTTCATCGGACATCATTCATAAATCCTTTTAACTTCAGGTTTATTACGGTTAAGCAATTATTTAACAACCTGTACCTAGAAAGGATTAGTTGCAACATTCTGAAAATATACATAAATGCTAGCATATGAAATCATGAATTTCATTTCTTAAGTCTAACAAGTTTTAATAAAAATCTTATACTAACATATTTACATATTTACATACTATTTACAAACTCATCTATACAATAACAAACATAGCTTTTGATAATTGATTTACTCATCCCTGCAAACTTCATTTTTTTAACTTCAACTGTGAAATATGACACCTCTTAACAATACTTAAATCATTGAGCTTTTGAACCAAACAAGTAACTTCGGTTATGAAGTACAATATATTATTCTATACGGTCCATCAAACCTTAAAGCCATTTTCTGCATGAAGTTTTTACCTTTGTCACTTAAATGATAGGTTTTGACAAATACAATACTGCCCTTTTTAAAAGGATGTTGTGAATTCTTATCATTATACATTTCACGAGCAAGATTTTTATTTACAGACTTTTTAAGATTATCTACTACTTTTGTAAGCTTGGTAGCAATGTCATTAGATTTGATTTGTTTGTCAGCAATCAAATCGTTTAACTTCCACATGTTAGTTAGTGTTAAATTAGGAGGCCTGTTGAACATAATCTCAAAAGGTGTACAGTTTGTAGACTCATTAACAGCTGAATTAACTGCTAATTGTATTTCAGAAAGATTTCTATCCCAACTACTCTGTCTATCATGAAAATAGATTTGAAAAATTGATTTTAAATTTCTCAAGTACCTTTCTGATTTGTTGCTCCTAGGTACATAAGGCGTAATTGTTTTTTGCAATATACCCTTATTAAATAAATAGTTTTTGATTTGATTACTAGTAAAGTACTTAGCATTGTCCGTCACTATTTCCTTGCACAAAGAAAAGTTTTTGAAAACAAAATTTTCTAATGCGTTTATAATAGTTGAGGATGTTGCATCTCTAATGGGTACAATCCACACATACTTACTGAAGTCATCAACAATTATGAGCACATTTTTATTCATTGCCTTACCTCTAACAAGAGGTCCGAACACATCAATGTACAACCTGTCCATTACACCTTTAGAGAAGCTGGAGATCAATGGTCCATTGTAAACCTTCTGAGCTGGTTTACCTTGGTAACACTTGTCACAATCTGCAACTCGTTGTCGTATTTCTTTAACCAAATTCGGTCTGTAAAAATACTGAGTAACTCGTTGAATAGTTTTTAAGCTACCCATGTGGCTTCCTGCTAAAGAGTTATGGGAATATTTAAACACCATGTCTATTCGAGTTTTAGGCAAATAAACTTTTGGTGAATTAAATTCCCTCTTTTTATACATTAAAACTCCTTTGTTTAAATAAAAACACAGTTTGTTTTCACCCTTTTCAATGCTCTCAATTATTTGTTTAAGTTCACAGTCTGCTTCTTGGTACACTTTAAAGTCGGTATAGGCTACTGGGAAGTCACTTATAGTATTTATTGACTTTATAATGCCTTAGTCTCTGATTGAACTCTCATTACTCTCATTACGCTTATTTACAGGTTTCTTTAGCCTAGAATCATTATTTACAACACTACTAAACTCAACTTTCTCAGACTCATTGACAGTACTAAAGATTCTCGATAAATAATCTGCTATGGCGTTATCTTTACCCTTGATATGTTCTATAGTAAAAGGAAGACTAAGCATTACTTCACACCAACGCCCGATTTTTCCTAGTTTCCTAAAGTTTGACAATACCCATGCTAAAGCGCTATTATCTGTTTTCAGAGTAAAAGGCTGAATTTCTAGATAAGATCTAAACTTATTAATCGCACACACAACCGATAAAGCTTCTTTCTCGTATACAGATAAACATCTCTCTGCATCATTAAACTTTTTTGAATAGTAAGCTATAGGTTTCATTTTATCACCAAAGTTTTGAAGCAAACAGGCTCCACAGGCAGGAGTCGCCAGTAGGCTGACGTTTTTTCGCGCCCCCCTCCTCTCTACCACTACCCCTAATCAAACTTTTAAAATAGTAACTAATCGGTTGTTCAAGGAATGTAAAACTTTTTTATTTAAAACGAGGTGTTAGCCCGTCCTACGTACGGGAGTAGTCAGTTAAAACTGTGAATAATTCAGAACAGCTTACACGTACAAAGACAATTTTTATTGCAGCCTACAGTAGAAAGAGTAATTTTCAATTATTGAGAAGTGTATAGGCCTAGTCAACGATATCACCTTCCAATTCCATCGCATACCTGCCTCTTCCATAATAAATATCACGACAATGCAATTACTCATACTATACACAATTTCCAGTAGGCCTGAATAGAAACTCCCAAAAATAAAACTAAAACATCCAATCAAATTCACAGTAGGACACATAATTATAACGTTGGTGTCCTGGCATCATTAAACGAATCGTCCACACATATTCTTTATATCAATTTCACTGCATCAATTGCTAAATAAATAAGTGTAAAAAAAGAAAAGTAAAAACAACAACATATAGTTTGTTTTGGTAAACAGCTGAGTCAAAAATAAAATAATATTCATTTGAACAAAAGAACTGGTCACATGTTGAAGGAATTTAAACCGTAAACACGCTTGTAAAGCTAGTGACGTAATTAATTGGCTATGTTTATTATCCATTCCGTTATCAGTTCTAATATCCTTAATAATTAAACCACCCTAATTGAATCAATGTACACCGTAATTCCCCATATTCATTTATTTAAACTATAAAATATTCAGAGCCTCCAAACATAAAAACAACTAAACACACGCCAAACAACTTTTTAGATCTCATAAAAGGATGGGTTGTCTAATTGCAGTATCCTAGGTCAATGATGACGTTGTGCTCAATCTATGTCATTCATCTGTATATCTTTGGATACACCCGTCTGAGGTTGTGGTGGTAATTTAAAATCGTATTCCTGAGGATTCTTGATCTCCATCTTTATGACATCAATATTTCCGGGCCTAATTCAAACAAAGTTTAAGCATTCAAAAACATTAATTGTAAACAAAAAGCTACCAAGATGAATTAAAACTTGTAAAAAATTGATTTTCCTACCCTTTCCAAAAAAAGTTGAGCAGTAAAATAATGTGCATATCCTTTTTTTAAGACTCTTGTACAGAGCCTCGACTTGTTTACATCGATGGTGTTACTTATCTCGGTGGTCTACTAATCTTACTTATTTCCTATAATCAATGACAAAATCAGAGTAAATAAAATAACCTCATAGTTCTATTGAGCATTTGTATTTAACCAGCTGTTAGTTAAAAGAAAATTATATTGAACTAAAACAAACCGAAGATTACAAAGATTTATTTAAAAAAATCCTTTGAACATCCTAGTATTTTATTATGTATATTTAAATAATCTGTCATCCTCTTATCGAAGGATTGAACGTATAAATGATTAGCATTACACATAGTATAAATAAGTCAACCCTTAGTATGTATTTTAATTTTATCCAAATGCTGAATTTGTGTTACAAACGCTGAATGTTTACAGCTGTTATGTTAAACAAATTATATTATACCAAAAGCTAGTTTAGAATCTTAGCGTCGGCTGCTAGACTTTTCAAAAATTAAAACTTAATTTCTGAATAACTGGGACCCTAAACTAAAATTATGGCTTCGACATTCCCTAGTTCTCAAAATTATCTTTCTTTCAACACAAAAATCATGAAAATCCGTTGAGTGGTTGATTCAGAATCGTGAAATAAAAAAACACTGTTTCGTTTTAATATTATAGATAATGTATTTATTTTACATTTTATTAAACATATGATTGTATTAAATCAAAAGTAGACCCAACCTAAAATATCAAAAAACCAAACAATAATATACGTAGGCACCTACTTTCTAAATTAACTCTGTTAATCACCTAGGCCTAAAACAATTTTATTAGGACCTTTAGATGGAATTACAGCATTTATCTGCAACAAAAAGTATCGTTAAATGTTTTTACAAATCAATTATTACTATAAACTAGCTGTAACCCACGGGCTTCATCCCGTTTGACTTCATAAATAAAACTATTGATTGGTTAAGTTAAGCTGAAATAAACAAATAAGTTCAGCTGAGGTATTTTTAACATTAGGTATATGGAAAGTTCCCTTTAGAAAGGAATTACGACCTTAAAGGGCAATTTATGAAATAATGGATAGTTTTGCGCAATGTTTCTTGTCATGATGAACATTTTAAGTATATAGGCCTATGGTTTATGGGGGTGTGACTTGTAGTTTTCTCAAAAGTTCATGGGTACTTTGGGCTTTATATATGGATATATATATATGCCGAACGCACCCTTCCCCGCCTCATTTTCTATCTGCACGAATCCTTTTTTTTTATAAAACATTTTTTACGCCCCCGGTCCCAACTTTAAGTCTTACCTGTCTGGCGCCCCCCTAAAACACTTGGCTGACTGGTGCCCTAGGCTCCAGCCTAATTAGCCTAATGGGTAATCAGGCCCTGTCCACAGGCTTTATCGCTTGCGTCACAATGTAGAGTGAAAGGCTTAAATAATCAGGTATACCTAATACAGGTGGATTTGCAACACTATCTTTAAGCTTATGAAAACTAGCATCACATTCGTCAGACCATATGAACTGTTTGTTTTTCTTTCTTAATTCATTAAGTGGACTTGCAATCTCAGAAAAATTAGGTATAAAAGATTAAAAGTAAGATACCATTCCAATAAACCTAGAAACTTCTTTAGCATCTTTAGGAGCAGGACAATCTCTAATTGCTTGCGTTCTATCTGGATCAATCGACATAGTATCCTTAGAGATTAAAAATCCTAAATACTTAATCTCCTTAAATACAAACTTTACTTTCTGTGGGTTGACAGTTAGATTGTGTTTACTAAGCCTAGACAAAACTTCGTCTAAGTGTTTGATATGTTCCTCATATGTTTTAGAAAACACAATGACATCATCTACAAAATTAAAAACATAAGAGTACTGAATTCCATCAAAAACTTTGTTCAGATATGAACTCAATAAACCAGACCCTAAATGTAATCCATAAGGGATTCTGTTCCATTCATAGCTTGAGAAAGGTGTTGTGAATGCAGTTATATGCTTACTCTCTTCACACAACTTGATCTGATGAAAGCTATTACATAAATCAAGTACTGTAAAATACGTACAACCATAGATTAAACAGAGTATGTTTAATCAATGGTACAACCCTGTAAATACTGAAATATCTGATTACAATCTCCAATAGGATAGTTGACTCTTTCTATTTTGTTATTTAACTGACTGCAGTTAATTACAAGTCTAAATTTCTCAGAATTAGGCTTTTTTACTAAGAAGGTAGGACTTGCATAGGGAGATAGTGAAGGTCTTATCATGTTTTGGGAAAGTAGGTCATCTAGGATTTCTTTCATAGCAATCATACGAGGAGGGGATAATGGATAAGTTTTCAGGGATACTGGTACATCATCTTTAAGCATAAGCTTGAATTCAAAGTCTAAACCTTCTCCAATCTTGTTTGTAAATACATTAGGATATTTAGCAATTAGCTTAGCTACATCCTCCTTAGCATACAACCCTACTTGTACATTTTCATTGATATTACACACAACTTTGTTTGAATTACAAACAAACTCGACTTTACACTCATTATCAAACTAAAAATGACAGCAATCATTGTTTAGATCTATAATCATACCAGACTTCTTGATAAACTCACTCCCTAGTATTACATTCCAAGTTAGATTTTGACCTACAAAGAATTTTACATTCTAAGAATATCTGTGTATTCTTGTCTTTACTTCACAATAACTCAGAATATTTACATTTGTGTTATTAGCTAACCTGCACTCGACTTCAGAATTGTAAACTCGCTTTTAACTAACCCTTTTGATTGTAAGTTACTAAGCATTCTGTCACTTATTAAGTTAATACTACTACCCGTATCACTCAAAGCATTTTCTATACAGTTATAAGAAAATTCAGCCTTTAGTCACAGAAAACATATTACGTGCTTTAGTGTAGGTAACCCATTACTACAGTTAGTGTCAATCTTTAAGTTTAACCAATCATTATTGTTTAGCTCATATTGATTTGCTTTAAATTTAGATTGTTTCTTAAACTTGCGTCTTTCAAGTAAGTTCAAACTTCTACCGATCTTTTTATTACTGTTCCCGGTGAGAATGTTTCCATGGGATTGAGCCCTGATAGGAGCCTTAACGGGCCCATCCCTCATCACGCGTTTTTTTGGCGGACCATTTTTGGAATACCGTAGTGAATTTGATTTGAATGAGTATTTTGACCTTGAGTGCGTGATGGGTTATTAATGCGTTTCCTAGACTACCTCGCCATGTGACCATAAATACCACAATAGTAACACTTTCTATTAGCATTAGTATTATGTGTCCAAACCGGTTTACCATGATTACCTGGACTAGACCTTAAACTGCCTCTTCGCGTATCCTCATAGGCAACATTCTGCTCATGTACACACAATAACTCTAGTTCCTTAAAACTAGTGGGAGTTTCTGTTAATGCAAGACGGCTTCTAGTCGATTGATTCAAACCAATTATAATCAATTTGACAATGTCAATTTCAGAATACAAACAATTAAACAGTTTAGAATTTTCTCTGATTTCTATAATGTAACAACTTAGAGACTCGTTATGCTTTTGAGGTCTATTTACTAGCTCTCGTTTCAGGTTTTCTCTTAACCCTAGAGGTACAAAATAGTTCAACAATAGATTATGTACTTCTTCAATTGAGTGGCCTAACTGCTTAGATTCTACAATTTTACTGAACAGCGGTCCTATTGTGTAGCCTAGTATTACATCTAATATTTGGAAGTCTGATAGCTCGGATTCTTTTTTAAGTTTCAGCATGACTTTAACAAAATTTAAAAGTTCTCTAGCTTCGAGACCATCACAAGATTTTACGTTTTTCAATTGTCTCTCAACAGTGGTTGCAGGCTTACATCACGTTTTGACAAAACTAATAAGTTTACTGCTTTACTAAATGACAAAATTTTTAAATTCATAAAATTGTTACACTATGTTCTGGCATTACGATAAAAAGTATGTGAAAGAACATAACACATAGGTACTGACTGACTGTGGGTCATATTGATGTGTTTTCTCAACATTTATGTTTCCTAACCTATGTCAAAATTGTAATCATAACTGTTAGTGTAAACTGAACCTTTTGGAAGATGTATGAATAAAACATGTAATTGTTGTTAACACACTAGTGTATGAATAAAACATGTAATTGTTGTTAACATTCCACCAGTTCATATTGTAACCCTCGATACATTTTCCAGGATAGATGCAGCTAAACACATGCACCCTGATGATTTGAAAATAATCTACGAAAGGTTGAACTATCTGAACACAGAACATGGTTTCGAAGAAAAAACTAAACCTTTGATATACCAGGAAGTCATAGACAAAGATGGTTTGTAGTTTGTTTTAAATTATGTGATTTAGTTAAGCCTATTTCCACACATTGAAATCTATTGTTTAGATATGAAGTAAACCATTCCAAAGACTTATTAGACATTCCCAATGATTTTAGTTTTTTAATTAAGGTTGAATATCTAACACTATCAAAGGCCTTTGATAAATCCATAAATATCCCTAATGTGTGTTCCCCTTTATCCACTGACTCAATTATGGCACTAACAAAATCTGCTGCTGCTGTTGTCACTGACCGGTTCCTTCGAAAGCCATGTTGAATATCATCTAGAAGTTTATTGTTATCTAAAAATTCTGTCAACTGATTACATACAATTTTTTCATAAACTTTTTATATATTTGATAACAGTGAGATTGGTCGATAGTTAATTATATTATCTTTATCACCTTTCTTTTTAAAAATTGGGATGACTTTTGAGATTTTTAATTTATTTGGAAATAATCCTGATATGAAAGAAGAATTGATGAGGTGAGTTAAAACTGGGCAAAGGTATTTTTTGGAGTTTTTTAATACAGAAGTAGGAATTTCATCCAGCCCACTTGAAAATTTACTTTTGAGAGAGTCGATGACACGACTGACCTCCAACTCATCAACAGGTTTTAGATAAAATTGCGGTTTTATAATTACAGAGGTACTGGTAAGCTCATCTCCACCAGTTTCATGTGTTGCAACATCATTAAATCTGTCTATATCCTGTACAATGCTAACAAAATAATTATTAAATATATTAATAACTATTTTTGGGTCAGATTAATTATTGTCTTCGTACTTAATTACAAAATTTTCTATTCCTACCTTTCTTTTATTTCCTACTTCCGAGTTTATTATTTTCCATACAGTTTTAGGAATATTGGATGATTTTTTAATATTATTTTCAAAAGCAGTTTTCTTTGCTTGCTTAATATTTTGGTTATATCTTAACAATTGATATTTATAACTTATCTTATTTATAATTGATTTGTTTTTTTCATACCTTTTTTGCTTTTTATAACATTTTTTTCTCATCTTTTAATGTCTGCGTTACCCAACTATGTGCAATTGTATTCTTTTTTTACTACTTTTTTTGGAAACGCTTGATCAAAGTAATATTATAGAATGTAAAAAAAAAAAATTATACTTGTCATGAACTTGGGCAAAATAAACATCTAGCCAAGATTCATGTTTAATAAGTTGATTACAAATAACAACAAATTTGCTTCTGAAAAATTGCGGCATTCTTGAAAAGTGTACTTGTTTATTTAGGAAGTTCAGCAGAACAGGCAAATTCCAACATCTGACCATCATGATCAGAGAGAAGTGTGACAACACCAGTAACTGACATGATATTAACGTGTGATTTATTAACTAATATATTATCTATAGCTGAGTCTGTTTCAAAACTCACTCTGGTTGGAAAATCAACTAGATATTTCATGGCATGAATTTTTAGCATATTTTCTAACATTAACTTATTTTTTTCATCTGGATTTGTGCTTGGTAAAACATTGATATTCAAATCTCCTGCCCAAGTGTCACAATTCTGCCTCGGAAATAATCCCTTACCAATCGGTAGATGTTGTTAGGACATCGCTATCTTCTCAAAACTCTCAGAATCTCTGGCCACCAGGCGGAGGCGAAGGCTCCAGAAATATCCAGGAACAATCCTACTACGTATTTTTCTTCTGTCTCCTTAACTTCTCTTCTCATATCCAGAAGTGCGTCTACCTTTCCAACACTTTCCGTGAATCCATATTGCAGTGGATTTGCCCAATTTTCCCTAACCATCCATTCTTCCATCCTTTTCACAAAGAGAGAGAGGTGTTTGGCCGAAGCCCAGCGGTCCCTCCACCACCCCTGGTTTAAGTCAGAGACTTATTCACCAGGCCGCTTTCCTGAAATATCTTCGGATTCCTCTTCCTGCTGTCAGCTTCAATCCATGTCCTTCCAGGCACATTCTGTGCCTAACCAACACCTCTCCCCTCACCTAGTACCCTCTGTACTAGGGTCATCGGATTTTTTTCTTCTTTCTTTCCAATCTTCTTAAATTTATCTTTCTTTCCTAACATTTTTCTTTTCAAATTCCAGCCTGTCTTCCTGCATTTTCAAATTCATGCTTTTTCTTCCCTATCCTTCGGCACATTCTGGCAAACTCCAGCGCAGATTCTTTGGTTCTCAAGAAGTTGATCTTCACCCAATCCCATGTCTTTTGTTGGAGGAATTCCCTCATGTCGCTTCTTTCTTCTTCATAGAATGGGCACTCCATCAGTACGTGCTGCGATGTCTCCAGCTCTCCGCAATGAGTGCAATGATCGTCATCGACGAGGTTGAAATGTTCAGCTTTGCCTTGAAGTTGCCGTGTCCGCTGACGAACTGTGTCGTGTAGTGATCGGTTTCCCAATGGACTTTCTTTCTGAACCTCACATCCGGAACGAACGCAAAGGTTTCCCTTCCTTTTGTGCTAGACTCCCACCGTCTCTGCCAGTCAACAAGTGTTTCTTCTCTTCGGATCCTCATGCTATCCTTGATGTCGATACCTTCTTCTTTGTCCCTTCTTCTCTTAATCCTTTCTTCAACCATCAAGTCAAGCGGGATGACCCCGGCAATCACTCGGACAGCTTCGTGGGATATCGTGCTGTAGCCCTTGATCACACCCAACAACAGTTTTCTCTGCAGACTCATCAACTTAGACTTCTCACCTCGTCCCCTCATTCGTTGGCCCCACATCTCGCAGCCGTACAGCATCATTGGTTCAAGCGCACCGATGTCCTGCAAATTTCAATCCACTTCTTACTGCAACTCCTAAGTACTTTGTCTCATTTGAACACCGAATTGTCACGTCTCCCATGTCGACACGGATGAATCTTTCAACCAACCTTCCTTTCAGGAGCACCATCACTGTCTTTTCCCTCGAAAACGTCATCTTCCTGTCTTCCCCCCACCTAGTGACCAGTTCCAAGGCTCTTGATGCCTTCCTCATGAGATCAGGGCTTGTGTTCAACTTCACCAAAAGCAGTCCGTCATCCGCATAGGCTCTCGCGGAGATACCTTCCTCGAAAGGTAGCCGCAAAAACCCATCGAACAGGATGTTCCACAACAGAGGGCCCACCACAGACCCTTGGGGGCATCCTTTAGTGATGTTCTTGTTCACCTCTCCGTTGCCAGCTCTTAGTGTCACGGTTCTGCCTCGGAAGTAGTCCCTTACCAATCGGTAGATGTTGTTCGGACATCTCCATCTCCTCAAAACTCTCAGAATCTCTGGCCACCAGGTGGAGTCGAAGGCTCCAGAAATATCCAGGAACAAGCCTACTACGTACTTTTCATCTGTCTCTTCTTCTTCTCTTCTCATATCCAGACGTGCGTCTACAGTTCCAACACTTTCCGTGAATCCATATTGCAGTGGATTTGCCCTATTTTCCCTATCCATCCATTCTTTCATCCTTTTCACTATTAATCTTTCGCCTAACTTTCCTAAGACAGGTAAGAGGGTTACTGGCCTGTACGATTTTACCTTACTTGGGTCCTTTTCCTCGCTCTTTAGAAAAACTTTCACGATTCCTTTTTTCCACACATCAGGATACCTGCCTTCTCTCAGCATCTTGTTGTACAGGTTCAACAGCGTCCCCTTGATCCTTCCAAACATTCTCTTTACTACTTCGTTCTTTATTCCATCCATTCCCGGCGCTTTCCTATCCTTCAGCAGTGCAACGCATGCATTTAGCTCTCCTTCAGTGAAATCTTCCTCATCTGTTCCAGTGCTTTCATCAGTCATCTTACTTCTGATTCTTGATTGTTCCTCTGTATCCTCCTCTTCCCTATCATCTGGCAGCAATCCTTGTATCATTATCTCTAGGGTCTCTTGCACTGTCTCCGTCATTGTGCCGTCTTCTTTTTCCAGGCTAACCAGCACAGTATCCTTTTTCAGCTTCTCTGCAGCAATCTTATAGACCTTTCCCCACGGGTCGCCCTCTTCCTCCGCAATTAGCTTTTCCCACATCTTCTTCTTTTGCTTCCTGATTCCCCAAACGTAATCTGTTCTTGACCTAACAAACGCTCTCCTATCATCTTCCCTTCCTGTCCTATTCCAGATCTTACTTTTCCTTCTCATCTTCACTCGTAATTCATTTAGCTCCTCTGTCCACCAGTACACCTTCTTTGTTCCTACTTTCGCTTTTGGAAACTGCTCCTCCAGCAGCTTGCACGTCATTTCCGTAATCTTTTCCGCATGAACTTCCGCTGTAGCCATTTCAACATCCATCGCTTGTATACCTCTTTGTAAGGCTTCATCAAATCTTGCCCAATTTACATTCCTTAAGCAGTATGACCCTTGTCTCTGTTCATTCTCATGTCTCCGATTAATTTGATCCCTTCGCAATTTCATTGTTATAAGCCTATGATCACTTAGCGTCTCTTCATGAACCATCCAATCCTCTATTCTTCCTGTAAGATCCCTCGTCGTAATCGTCATGTCAATGTTCGATTTTCCTCCCTGCGTGTTCTCAAAAGTCGTCCATCTACTAAATTTGTTCACCACGTGCAGATCCCAAGCAATTACAACATCTTCCACCTTCGACCCTCTCTCATCCGTTGAACCACTGAGCCACAGTCCCGATTTTGCATTTAAATCCCCTCCGCAAACAACTTCTTTATTTCCTTTCTTCCTTATTATATCAGCTAACCATGCCAAGTGACCTTCAATGGGTTCCGACGGCCTACAATAAAGACTGATCACGTGCATTGACTTTCCATTCTGCTCTAACCTAACACTAACACACGTTCCACTTGTTTCCTGAGCAACCATTATGGCGCCAATGGTATCATTCATCACAATAACTGCACTCCAAATATCTTCTCTTCCGCTCCTGTCATGAAATACTCTGCAACCAGCTATCTTCACCTTTCTCCCTACCGCGTATGGCTCTTGGACAAGAAGGACATCTAATTTTTCTTCTATACATCTTCTGAGTGCTTCATCTGTAGCAACTTTACCTCTCCCTAGATTCCATTGCAAAATTCTACAATCCATAATATATTTTTTCATTTTGCCGTCTGACTGCCTTCTCATAGGCCGAACACTTCCTTGACCCAGCTTCATGCTTGCTATTTTCCTTCTTATCTCTTACGCAGTTTATACATCTAACCTTTTCCTTCTTACCCTTGTTGGGGCAGTCCTTATAGTCGTGCTCCCCAGCACAGTGGGAGCAAGCAGGGGTTTCACTCTTACAGTGCTTTGCCACATGTCCAAACTTCTGACACTTAAAACACCTAGCAACATCCACATAGTCTTTCACCCGACAACTTTGCCATTCTACGAAGATCCGCTCTTTCCTTCTTATCCAGTTCCTCACCCGTACAGAACATTCCACCACAACATGACACCTTTTCCCTGTCGATCTTAAATCCTTATACCTATGTCTTACCGCAAACTCCTGCTTGAAATCCGCCTCAACAATTTGGCTCTCCCCCATGTTTCGGGAGAAAATCTCCTCCTTGATCTCATCTTCCGTCAGTTTAGCACTAACATCATAAATCATGATGAAAGGTTTTTTCTTCTCCGGACGCTCTACTTTCAACCCTGCCTCTTTCAACGTCTCTTGCTTCATGAGATTTTGCACTCCATCCTCATTTTCTGCTTCAATAATCACACCATTCTTGATATTTATTAGCCTCTTAACTTTCAAGCCGATTTCAGAAGGCCTTACTAACTTTTTCAAGGTTTTAGTCACTTCTTCAGTCTCCAAGGTGTCATGCCGCACTATAATTTGTTTCGGTGCTTGGACTACGGGTCCTTTCATTCCAGTTACCCTTGGAACCATTGGGGTATCTTTCTTCAGCACTGCTGAGTAGCTCACTCCAGCCGCGCCTGGAACAACCTTGCCCTTCAGATTGTCCATTTCATGTCGCACGGTGGAGCTCACGATCTTTAAAAACTCTCTTCGTTCTTCCAACCTCGTTTCAATCCGGACTCTATCCTCTCTTGCCCTAATCAGCTCTTCCTGGAACCGGTTCAAGTACCTTCCAAACTTCTCTGTCTGAGGCTTAGTCACCATTTTTATGACGGTTGGCTTTTTGAACCATCCCTTCATCTTATCCAGTACCAAACTCAAGCAAACTAACGGGTCGTCTTCATCCTCGACCTTTTCTTCCTCATCCGATTCCAAATCCTCAGTCTTCCTGGCTTTCCTCCTTTTCTCTTTATCCTTTTCCTCAGGGCTTCTATTCCTCTTCTTTTGCTTCTCCGCCTCGGACTCCGACTCCGCCATACTGCTGGTCCCCGATCGATAGCCTCCTCCCAACGCAGACGCGGACCCCCTGGAGCTACTCAACCTCCTCTCCTTCTCATGTTTTTCCAGGAACTCCTTTTCCGCCGCTATCCTGTCCTCTTCAGCTTTTCTGGCTTCTTCTCTCCTAGCCTCATCCTCCTTCAATGTTCTCAATTGATCAGCCGTCATCTTGATTTGCAATTAATGTAAAATATAAAAATCTTTTCAAAAGCTTCTCTTTGGTGTAGGTCAAACTGAAACCTGAAAAACTACATACAATTCATTAGTGATGGTTTTTTTGGGTTCCCCGGTTCATAGGAGTATTGCCAATCACTCCTGCGCCGTCCATCGACCGAGGCCCTACATTTCACCAATCAGGCCAAACCTCCTCGGACACCGATGCCCACCTATCACAGTCGCAGGCACCCGCATATGCCCATGGTTCTTGAGCTGATTTCTGACAATTTTGAAGCACCGCTTTCAGCGTGGCGAGGCTGCTTACTAACGGTGGCCCCCACTGTTGTCAATTTCACAGCAGTGGCTGCCATCAAGCTTAGGTCTGGAGTTGGCATGTGAAGGTATCTCCACTAGCGTCCCCCATTACCCCGACCAGAATGCAAGGGGAGGTCTGGTTCACAAATGGTGACCAGCTCAGATTTAGGGCCGTTTGCCATGGGCAAGCCATGACGTCCCCGGACACCCAATCCGCCTTCGTGTTTTTTAAAGACCCCTCACACACCGCCTCTGTTCAACAGACCGCCACTTGATTTCCCTTGATTCCACTTCAAAGCCAGGGGTAGGCAGGCACGTTCTGGCAGTGATGGTCGGGACTCGTGTCAAACGTTTTGTGAGTTTTTGTTTTTGCTTTGTTGTATTTTTTATTTTTAATTTTTTTTATATTTTATTTTTTTGTTTCACACGTCAGGTCAAAACCTGGGATTTTTAGGTCAAGACCCGGGATGTCAGCCTAGCTATCAACAATCTATGGTTGATAGTACAAATCCATCCAACGTCCCTTAAACTTGGCTTGTAAAATACAGCCTAATCTCCTTAGGGGAGAAAAGGTTTGGGCTATTGCGACTCCTAGGAGCCGGGCCATGCGTTCGCCAACTCGCCAGGCCGGAACAAAGAGAGAGAGGGAGAGGGAGAGAGAGAGAGAGAGAGAGAGGGTGAGAGAGAGAGAGAGAGAGAGAGAGAGAGAGAGATCCAAATAATAATAACTTAGTAACTGACACCATGTAATTATATCGGTGTCAGTTACCAAGTTATTGTTATTTATGTGTTTTTACCTCTGTTAATAGAATACAAACTTTGAATAAAATGTGTATAAAATGTTATAAGTGTTATTATTCATGTTTATAGGACAGGAGGGAGTACATTACGAAGACTATACTCCATATGGATTAGTCACAGACCTCAGAGTGGGCAAAGAGTTGAGGAGTTGTTTCCATAAAAATGAAAAAGGGGAAAACAACCTGCTCACATACCTGAAGACATTTGGTTTGTTTTGTTTAAATCTTCTATTGATTTTGTTTTTAGTAGCGATTCCTTCATCGTAGATTTTTTTTTCTACACATATTACATAATAAATTACTAATATTACTATTTTTACTAGTCTATTATTATTATCACGTAAAACATGTACTAAAAATAAAAATCAAGAATATTTGATAAGAAGACCAACACAACCATTTGTTTAAGAGACTTCTAAATTAATGAGACTTGTGAAGCTGAAGTTTGTTTTTTATCTTTAATTTGTAATGATCAAAAGTTGATTAAGCCTTATCTCACAAATGTGTGGGTTTAAATTTAATTGGCTCTTAACAATACTATTATATAAAGACAATGTTTGTAGGTCTCATTTTACTAGCACACTTCTCTTAAAACTAAAAATGTATACATGACGAGTTCAATAGAGTAGTTAAGGGAGGTACCTTGGGTCTGGTCTAACATAGGCTCTTATGGGGAGGAGTAATTGTCACAAAAAACCTGCTTGCGTATTAAATAAGTATAGATTAAACAATTTTTGTGGATAAAAAGCGTACATGCCTCGACCGGGTATCGAACCCGGGCCTCCTAGGTGACGGACGACAGTTACAGGTACAGTGTTTATAGTGGAAATTGACAACCTCAATTTACATATACAGGGTGCGTAATATACATAGAAAAAAAAACATTAGGCTATATTTTTATTTTATACATATCCTATATGTTGTCGTCCATAACAAATGCGAAACAAATGATAGTTCATGTATCCAATGTTAAAAACAGCTGAAAGAGGGCTTAAGCGGAACTTTACCGTCGAGCATAAACCCCCATGTTAATCTTATGGGAGAAACTCCAACTTTGATGGCCTGTGGGGCAAAGCCCAAGGATTTTTATTACAGGAATTAGTGAAAGGAGACGTCTACACAAAAAATACTTTATTTTGACACGTCGTTTGTAAATATCCGTCCATTATTAACGGAGGAGTAGTGTTTCGTATAAATCGCCTTCACGTATTATATATAAGGATAAATATATGCCGATACTTGATGTGAAATCTTTGCGTGCATACCTTCAATTTGAGACCTCTATGATGAAAATCGGTTGGGCAGAAGAGCCAAACTAACTCGGAAAAGAAAAACAAAATTTTACTCCCATAAGGGGGAGCAAATTTCGTTTACGTATAAGCTCAGTGGGACGGTATAAAAATATATGCCGATGCTTGATGGGAAATCTGTGCGTGCATACCTTCAATTTGAGACCTCAATCATGAAAATTGGTTGGGTAGAAGAGCCAAACAAACTCGGAAAATAGAAACCAAATTTTACTCCCATAAGAAATACATGGGGAGCGAATTTCGTTCACGTATAAGCCGAGTGGGACTGTACAGGGCTGGACTTAGGACTTCAGGGGCCCCGGGCAAATTTTCCAATGGGGCCCTAGGATTTCAGTTTGGGGGGGGGGTCCTCCGGGGGGTTTGGGGGGTATGGAATACCGGGAAAAACTTCTAAATTTAGGCTTCAAATAGAGCAATTTAAGGCAAAATGAGCAATAAGTTCTATATCAAAAATCGTTCTTAAAATATAACTATTTTAACATATTTTTGTATGCAGCATCTTTTAATTTTATACACAAAAAATAAAAATGTTTGAAACCTAATCTCTTGCATTCACTATCAACTATTCAAACTCTGACCAAATGTTTCAATTGCTTTGTAGTACCAGTGAAGGCATATTTGGTATGGTAGCATGGTAGGCTACCATAATATATTTGGATTAGAAGTATTGACATATTTTTGTTATTATGTATTTAAATTATCGATTATCGCCGTCGATTTGTATGATTTTTCAATATTACTACAATATAGGTGTGATTATTTTATTTTGGTCTAAAACTATTTTTCTAATAATACAAAAACAAACTAATTTGAATTTTAAAATCTTTTGTTTTTTGCCACGATTTAGCCACCTCATTAGAGACGTATAGCGTGGTTTTGAATTGTTGAAGTAGTAAACGTTGCTCATTCATGTGTATATAGTTGTAATGTATATTTACTTATATACATAACATTTTCTGTTTTCAATTAGCCTACGTATCAATACCAATAAAATTAAAATAAGCTTGGAACTAGGTTTTTTAACATTAAGATTTATAAACTCTAAAACACAACTGTTGGGTTGTAGAGATTTTGTTTTTTTTTTTGTAAAAAACCATAAAATATAAAATATGACTTATGTTTATTTTCATAATGGTTTTGGTACCTATGGCATTCTCGTTCAACTGTAGATATATATATGCCGATGCTTGATGGGAAATCTGTGCGTGCATACCATCAATTTGAGTCATCAATCATTAAAATCGGTCGGGTAGAAGAGCCAAACGAATTCGGAAAAGAAAACCTAAACTATTTAAATTATAAGATAATTCACAAACCAATTCATCGCTAATAGAGGGGTTACTAAAAAATATTACATAAGGCTTCCCCAAGTAAGCCTAGAACAAGCCTCCAAACACAACTTCAACTTCAACTGTTAATTTAGTTGGATGGACTCAAAGCAAACATGTTTTTTTATTATTCAAAATGGAACTGTCAATAAACGTCCAAACGAGATGTTAAGGCTATTAGCATAGATAAAACATACTCCTCGTTTTATCTATGCTATTAGTATACGATTCAGGCTAGTGTCGTCATTTGACTATATTATTTATGATCTGTACCGTTTCTGTTCTAATATCCGTGGAATAATGCTATCAGCTATTTCTTGATCTACTTAATTCAAAAGTCACCAGCCTTTGTTGTTATGCCTTTGTTTATGTGTCAAATACTGCTTCCATAAGGATTACATTGAAACCTTGAGGGGCTGTGGGGCGGATTCCTAAGAGATTTGTTTGACGCCATATAGATATTGGCACTCACCGATATGGTCTTTATCGCCATGCAAAATTTGAAAACGATTGCTTCAGCCGTCTAGGAGGATTTTGCGTATTACGAAATTCATACGAGTCGATGTATAAGAGCTTCGCTCGCTCCGCTCAATTACCCCGACCAGAATATACAAACAAGGTTATGGTGGGAAAGCAGACAACCTACGTACACAGTACGTAAAGTAAGGTTATGGCGGGAACAGCTGTGCTGATCAGCTGATTTATCAATTAATAATTTACCTAGAGGTGTCACTTGATTGAAATGGAGCGTTCTGATTGGTCCCCTACAGGGTCGCCGCTCTTACTCTCTGTATCTAGATGTTGTATAGATATTGTATACATTAGTTAAAAGATATAAACATTAAAAATTAGATTATGGCTTATACAGTTACACCTTCACATTTAATACGCAGTGTCAGTATACTGTTATTAAATACAAATTTACTCAGGTACAAAAAAAAACAGTTATTTACGTTAGGTGGCTGTAAATCTATTCCCCATAAGAGCCCATGTTAGACTCAAGATACCTCCCCTAACTACTCACTAGTAGGTTCCGACCTATGGTTTGGTAAATACCGGTCTATTTGATTTATTAAGTAACGATTTATTAAATTAGTCAATTGACTTCTCGGAACTTATTAAAAACCCATTTAAAAAAGTGACTATCAAACAGTTTCTACCGTGTAATTTACTTGTTTTCATTAGGCCTATATATTAAAACTTAGAATAAAAAAATCCATAATAGTCATTTTACTTTCATATTTATTTTCATATTTAGTTTTTTTTTTTTAATTCAAGATCTGATTTAGACTATAAAGTGAAAAAAAAACAACTATCAATCTATCAATTTTATTGAAAATGTTGTTCATAATCTTGTTTTTAACCAGATACTGATTGGAGTCTCGTGCCCAAAGAAAAAAGTGTTGTGTTTATTGAGAATCATGACACGGAGCGTGAACACAATGACAAGGGCGAATTGACTAACACTCTTACTTATAGACACTCAAGAGCTTATAAGGTAACAGCTACTATTTAATTATTACATGTTTTATGAACTAATAAATAAACATGGTTTGTTGTGTCAAAGCAATGCCATATTTTATTATCATCCTTCCAATAGATTAATGAATTAAAATACCGTACATAATCTATGATGCTTGTAAACATATTTAGGCCTATAAATGTATTTATTTTCTCCATAAATAGGAGAAAACATCTATTTCAATGACATTACTGTTTTTGATAAATATTTAATCCATCTCTCACGTTCATATTATTTTGAAAATGTTTTATTGTACCCTAGTTTATAAAAAAAATATATATTTAAATGCAGGAGACAAGTAGAATTATATGGATTAATTGTATTCATATATTTAATTTACATTCAGTACATCTCTTATAATCATTTTATTTCACATTCTTTGATTACCCCCTAGTCAATTTGAAAAATAAAATATAAAATTTTAATTTTAATGTAAGGAAGGTAGAGCGTTGCCACCGATGATCAGGTAGTATATACAGGGTGTTTTTAAAAGAATGCCGGGATTTTAAATGGTAATTGCTTGGATACTATTCAAGGTAACTAAACGTTTTATACGTCAAACTGAAGCTAAAATAACTAAGTTTTGTTTCCCGTGTAGCAAGGGAGGAAACTTTGTCCTTGGTATGCGTAAAACAGGTGCGTGGTGCTAGACCGCTTTTGTGACTCATACGCCTGACGCCAGTCGCCAGTGCGACTAAATTTAACTAAATTTAAACTAAATTTAAATCTACTTGATTATAAAGAAACTTGAAGCTGGTTTAATGAGTTTCGTGGCACCAAAATGTTTTGAAAAGACATTCACCTGGCCGGCTAAAAAAATCGATGCCATAGTCGAAGAAATCCGACAATTCTGCATCAGAAGCCCGAAAAAATCGATTGCCCGACAAAGTCTTCAGTTTAACGAACCTAAATTGGCCACTTTATGATGTTATCTATAAAATATAGAGTCTTTGTGCCGAAAAAGATTCAGTTAAGACATCAGATAAACCCGCCGATCGCCTTCAGCGTACAGACATTGCCAGTTTTACGCTCATATAAGATTGATTAAAATTTTAATTTTAATCAATCATTCCGAATTGTATGAAAGAATGAGAAAAAACTGTATTCTTTTCCCATCAATTTGACGTTTAAATCGTTTAATTATCTTGAATAGTCCCCGAGCAACGACCGTTTGAAATCCCGGCATTCTTTTAAAAACACCCTGTATATAGGACGATGATCAAACTGTAAGAGCCAAATTTACTAAAATACGAGTAAGACTATGGCTTAATTTTTCTTTCATTTACAACAATAAACAGAATATAGATAATCATCATAAGCCTACGCGTTTGGCCTAATAGATAAAGTCAATGACAACGCACAGACATCCTCTGATCCATCTCCCCCCCCCCCAAACAGACTATCACCAGCGTTGTAGTCTGGTACCTAATGAAGGAACACACATATAAGTTATACATGATTTATTAACACAATATTAATATACAGTGTGATTGAAAAGTCCCGTAACGGCGTAATATATTTTATGCCATTATAGATAAAGTAATGAGACATAGTATATCAATAAAATCCACAAATGTCTACTCTTTTAAGCTATTTTTACTTTTTTATCCCTGAAGTGGGCGGGCCACGAGGAGTCAGACAAAATTCTTAAATAGCAGCATAGGTCAAGTTTAGTATCAAATTAAAGGCCATTACTAGTAGAATACAATGCTGCAAATGAATGACCGAGTCGAAATTGGCAGCTGTTCAAAGATTTCTTGAATCTGCCATTTTCAATCTTTGAACGGCTGCCATTTTTGACACGGTTGTTCTTTTAAGCTTAAATTTGCGGCATTGTAGCCTATTCTACTAGTACACCTTTAATTTGATGTGCATATCGATCTATGTGTACGTTTATAATTTTCTACTGAATTCTAGAGGGCGCCCCCTTTGAGGACGTAGCGTAGCATTGCAAATTCAATTTATCTTTGAACAACTGTTTGTTTTTTTTTACTCGGATGTCAGTTTGATTTCAAATTTACGGCATTGTTTTCTAATAGCCAAGACCTTTAAATTTAAAACAACCTATGCTGTTTTCTTCTGACTCCTCGTGGGCCGTCTTCCTTGGGGGATAAATAAATACATAATAATAGCTTAAAAGAGTAAACAATTATGGCTATTATTGATATACCAAGTCTCATCACTTCATCCATAATGGTAAAAAATATATTACACGGTTCCGGAAATTTTCAATCACACTGTATTACAGTTTTAGCATCTCAATTGGGAGTCTCAGTCCCAGTATCCCGGCATGGTTGAAATCCCAGGATTAACACTGGATTTAAAAACCTATAGCTTATATTAAAAAAAAAAAAAAAAAAAAAAACAGGATAAGTAATTACTCTGCATGAAAGGCGAAGAACGACTTTGGCATACCAAGCATGACTGACAGTCGGTGAATAAGAATTATTTTCTAAATAACATTGTAAGCCTTGATAAAATTTGCTGAATACAACGTTTTAAATCAATACAATTGCACCAATAGCCCAGGAATTTTAGACAAAATAATGCCCTAAAATAGAACAAATTAATAACTAGCTGATTTTTTGTGTGGTGTTAGTATGTCATTAGGTAAGTATTTTCTGAAAGTTCCCCTCACTTCCTCCGCTTGCTTCACCCAGTAAAGGGCTAGAAAGGGTCTAAGTGATGTAAAAATACATAAATATTTATTGAGTGACACCAGTGTCACCGATTTTAGTGGTTTTAGTCTTAAATCATTCAGAATGAAAGTAGTCATGCTAAATAATCATCACAACAATACTTCATAGCACTTTAGGGCGTTTTATTTTATATATTTAAATTTTTATAGTAAATTTTAGGTTATTTAAAGCGTTTTTGCTGAGAATTTCAGTTTTTGACAGCTACTACCCCCAACTTATTATTTGTTATTTTTGTCAAAAAATATATCCAAGAAAATTTTAAAATCAATGAAACAAATATATAAATCATTCGTGATTTTGGATTGGCAAAGTTAGACCGAAATATAGATATAAAGTTAAGAGCACCGAACCGCAGCGTATGAATCCTTCGCACATTTTTTACCATTTAATTTCTCATTTATTAACTCAAAATGGTCTAATTAATAAATAAACTCACATAAAGAATGCTAGTAAATAATAATATTAAAAACCCTCATATCCATGGATACGAAAAAATAAATCATAAAAACTACAGGGTGTTGAGAAATTTAAGTTTGGATATTTTAGGTTGGCAGCTCTGAAAAAAAAATGTTTGCCCAACAATGCTTTCACACCTGTTATAATGTACGTACACAGCTTTATACGTATAATACCCCGGCCGAAGCAAACCTGCAGACTAAGCAAATTTCCATTTGCCTGATTTGGATTTACACTAAAATGTGTCCTTAAAAATATCACAATTATTCCTTATTTAAATTAAATGGTACTTAGGTTTGCTGCATCAGGGAGGGTAAAAAGGTGTTTTTTTGTAAAATGTTAATAGTTTAGTATGAAATGAATCCATTTTCTAAATTTTATCAAATATATTCATAAACAAGCAAACTAACACAGTTTACTTATTCTCCATATGAATAACATGGGAATTTTAAATTTATAGTTTTTTAGAATTTTCTCCGTAACCATTAGGCGCATAATAACGCTTCAATATACTAAATTATTTGTTATTTTAAGCTCTACAAAATGTTTTAGAAAGAAAAATGCTAAATTTTAAGTTTTTAGGGTCAAAATGGGAAAACCGAGTTGCTTACCATGAGTACTACGGTAATAGCTTATTCCCTATAGGGGAAATTCGTTAAAAACGTAATTATGTTTGAAGTTGTTTTAGAAGACTCGTGGTAGAATTGTTCATTTACAATATGTGATGTGAATAAGTAATAGAACAATTTTGTTTTATATAGGTGTTGTGATTGTTGACAAGTGGAAAATGGCGTAAATCATCACTTAAGTCTATTTTTTCACACAAACTTCATAATAAATGGACTTGAATTAAAATACAGTTTTGAAGCTACGCATTTTTCGCTTGGTGTCATGGAAAGCTGGAGTGTGGAGAGAGCCTTCCTGAAGCAGGGAACCTGACAAAATGTCGTCAGCCGAGGTATTTCTGCTATTTTACATGCCAGTGAAGAGCGTGGGGACAACGTTCGACATATTTAGGAAGGTAAAACATCCTTAAAGGTCCATGAAAAGTGTCAAACTTAGTATACACGACCATCGTCCATTGCTGCAGCTAATTGCGTCGCAGCGTCAGTCATCTGATTCGTCCTGTTTGGACCTAGAGGAGGGCCCTAGTCGTCTCTCTCTCTCTCGTTCAAGCATTGATTCGGTGTTTGACATTAAAGTTCACTGTTTGTTTTGTGGCAAATATGCCTTGAACTGTGCCAGTACAAAACTCCCACAAAAATATAGAAAGGTTTTACCCTACCAATATTTAACTCCGTCTTACCCCGAATAGCCGGTGTTGGAGACTTAGTAGCCGCCCAAGCAAAGTATTGCCGTGACTGTTATTCAACATTTTTTTGAAACCCATCAGAAAAAGGTGTAGGTAGACTGAAAAACGTCACTACAAGAGATGCATTTTTAAAATTATGTGGTTACATTGAAAATAACGACGAATCCCAGTTTAGCGTCACTGATGAGCTACCTAGAAAAAATGGAAGAATTTTTACCAGGAAAGGAAATTTACAGTTCATAATACTTAGTTAGGAAGCTGTCCGAGCATTTTGGAGAGAAAATTACATTTTCGGTAACAGTTGTAACGTTGAGTGATACTTCTCACAAATTATTACGGGCGTCATGGAACGCTGATAGAATGACGGATTTGGAGACCAAAAATAGAAGAAAATAGTTGAAGAGGCTGCCCAGATTATTAGGGAAGAGATGAGGCATCTAAACTCAACTTGTTCTGCAATGGGTAGCCGCTGTTTTGGAGGCTGCGCCAATGGACCTCCCACATCTCTGTAGGATGATGAAGATGTTGATGCGGGATTGTAGTTACAAGAAATATTGAATGTAGGTAAAGAATATGCTTTATTTTGGACGGGTTGAAATTCACCCCAAGAAACTGATCCGTACTTTTTTCTGAAATGTGCAGGAAAAATTACCAACTTATCTTAGCTATTTTTTTTATTTGTTGATATGTGAGTATTAGTTGTATATAAGATTAAAAAAAAAATAAGGTAAAGAAATTCCAATATAACATATCTTACAAATGATGCAAGAGTTTTATTTATTTTTGTATATATTTTTTTTACAAAAAATAAAATATAGGTATCAAATAAAAGGCCTTAAAGTGCTACGAATTATTGTTGCGGCAATTCTTTAGCATGACCACTTTCATTCTGGATGATTCAAGACTAAAACCACTAAAATCGGTGACACTGGTGTCACTCAATAAATATTTTTGTATTTTTACGTCACTTAGACCCTTTCTAGCCCTTTACTGGGTGAAGCAAGCGGAGGAAGTGAGGGGAATTTTCAGAAAATACTTACCTAATGACATACTAACACCACACCAAAAATCAGCTAGTTATTAATTTGTTCTATTTTTTTACCTAAAGTGCCTGGGCTACAATAAGTTAAGTTTAGTTTGTAATTTTATCATTGAAATTCACTCTAGCCTAGTGCACTTAATGTTCATTAATTATAATTATCTGCCACAAACTATGTCCTTTGTACCCGCATGGTCCTTTATTTCCTTTTTGCAGTGACTAATGGCTGTTTGTGCAACTAAATTAGTGAGCAAAGTGGGAATTGCTCACTTTTTTTAAACGTTGTAAAGCCAATACCGTAAGACGTAATTTGTTCATTTTCAGATGGCAGTGATGTTCATGCTAGCTATAAATGATTACACTCCCAAGATACTTTCCAGCTACAAGTTCGACAATTTTGACCAAGGCCCTCCCACACTGCCACCGAGCCCTAGCCGCGAGAATCTCTGTTACAACGGCTGGTTGTGTCAGCATCGGTGGCGTCAAATATACAATGGAGTGGAATTCCACAACGTCGTCAGAGGTCAGTGAAAATCCTATAATTAACTATAGATAAGTCATGGAGACACATCAGAGAATGCCCCAAATAGGGAATAAGCTATACTGTATCATCGTAGCTCTCATGGTAGGACCTAGACCCAGGATCAATTTACTTTTTCATTTGGGTGTAGGCACATGACCGATTACGGCTAGAGTTTGTTAAGTTAACAATGAAATTCACACATTGCAAGAATGATAATATAAGAATATATTCTGTAAGAATATAATATGATGGGTAAGAGAAAGGTGTCTGGCATGAACGTATGAGGTTCATACTATGAACGTACATAGCTAAGGATAAATATTTAAATATATGGTGAACTCAAATTCATAAAATGTTAAATTTGTTCCGTACCGTCACCAATAACCGCACAAAACCACTTCAATATACTTTGTTATCTATTGAACAAAAACAACAATACAACAATAATGCTTTGTTTTTTAAGCTCTTCATATTGGTTTGAAAAGAAATAGGGAAATTTATGTTTTGAGTGTCAAAAATTAGAAAAATCAATTTTTACCCCATACAACCCCACTACAGGGCTGTTTACATCCTAGGGAGTTAAAGAGCTACTTTTATACCTCCAAAGCATGATTGTAACACGGCTGTTTTTGCTGCAGTGTGACTAAAAATCGTTTGAATAAAGATTCTTTCTTAAATCTGTCACTGATATATTTACATGAACAGTTAATGACAGTTATGGCAGTAGATCACTTATCAAAAAACTGCAAATAGTTGGGTCTCTTTCACTCTTAGGCAAAGAGAGTTTTCCCTATATCAGTGATCTATCTCCATGAAAAAATACTGAATTGATCATTTATCTTAATCGCTCCGTTTCATTCGTTTTTTTCTTTCTGCAGGAACTAAACGCCAGTGGTGGGACAATGGCAAAAACCAAATCGCTTTTTGTCGAGGAGATCAAGGATTTGTGGCTTTCAACTTTGAGGACTACGATATGAAGCAGACCATCCAGGTAAAAACCGGTAAAATAATTAGATCCAAACTTAAAAAATTGTATTACATTATGTTAAATCCAAATTGTATGGAGAATGTTGAACGGTGTTTAGCGGTGTTGAAGTCTAACATTGAACATGATTATGTCAGCACAATAAATTAGTATACGAAATATAGTATACTAGAGTACAAATATTTAGTATACTAATGCTATTGAAAAGTCTCTAAATAATCATATTTTTTTAACACAAAGGCCAATGACCCCACAGAAATTAGTCATAGGAGTAAAATTAGGCAAAATTAAGCTAGGCGCCCACCGGGCAACTCAGCGGGTGACGCGGCGCGGCGCGGCGCGGCGCGACGCCGTGGAAAAAAGTTGCCACGTATCCGTGCCATGTTATCTTATGGACTGACGCCCACCTAGCAACCCAGCGGGTGGCGCAACGCGGCGCGGAAAAAAAACTTCTTCTCGAATCCGGCAGTGAGAATTCGGTGGAGAATTTCTTCCTCTCGTGTTGCGGCGCCTCCGTTGAGTTGCCTGGTGGGCGCGGGGTAGAGGCACGGAAACGGCGTCTGCCCCTCGTCTGCCGCTCATTCGGGTGTTTTCGGAAAGTATCGTGAGCCCTTCGGGAGTGTTCGGGTCCGAATCGAAGTGCACTGTGCATCCCCTCCAAAAGAATAATTCTCAGCGCTGCCCCGCGCTTCCGCTAGAGTTGCTTGGTGGGCGCGAACCCTGGAGAAGCGGACGGAAGTTTTTCTCCGCGTCGCGCCGTGCCGCGCCGCGCCGCGTCACCCGCTGAGTTGCCCGGTGGGCGCCTAGCTTTAGGCAACCGACCAATGCAGATTGCCTCACTAGGTGATGTGGCCACCCTGGAAAGTATTCCCGCAAAACACTCCACGTATTCCGTGGCGCTGTCCTGCTGAAACCACACTAAAGCTAGGCGCCCACCGGGCAACTCAGCGGGTGACGCGGCGCGGCGCGGCACGGCGCGACGCGGAGAAAAACTTCCGTCCGCTTCTCCAGGGTTCGCGCCCACCAAGCAACTCTAGCGGAAGCGCGGGGCAGCGCTGAGAATTATTCTTTTGGAGGGGATGCACAGTGCACTTCGATTCGGACCGAACACTCCCGAAGGGCTCACGATACTTTCCGAAAACACCCGAATGAGCGGCAGACGAGGGGCAGACGCCGTTTCCGTGCCTCTACCCCGCGCCCACCAGGCAACTCAACGGAGGCGCCGCAACACGAGAGGAAGAAATTCTCCACCGAATTCTCACTGCCGGATTCGAGAAGAAGTGTTTTTTCCGCGCCGCGTTGCGCCACCCGCTGGGTTGCTAGGTGGGCGTCAGTCCATAAGATAACATGGCACGGATACGTGGCAACTTTTTTCCACGGCGTCGCGCCGCGCCGCGCCGCGCCGCGTCACCCGCTGAGTTGCCCGGTGGGCGCCTAGCTTTATCCACACCAATACGTCGTCTGGGGTTTGTAGGCTACAATAACGCATGTTTTACTTAGCTATTGGTCCCAAAAGATTGAAAATAGCCTCACAATCAAGAACCAACATTGATACCATTATAATGGCCATTTTAAAAATACATCATCTCTATTGCGATGTGAGTTGAATATTCGTCCACAGCATGATGGCAAATGATCCGAGTGGGATAAATTTAAATCACGTCCTTTCAGGTTATCTAACCCCAACCCTAGTAACTGAAGCCTTCAGAATTTCCCACTGAAATAAGCAGTTCTTCACCCCACCCTATATTTACAAATATTGTGGGTTCTATTTATTTTTTATGGTTTTTAGTAAGTAAAGTGTCTTCATTTGAGGGTGCGTTCACAAAGAAAGCTGGTTACAAGCGCTTGTTGGTAAGCGCTTGCAAGCTCAAACCGGCGTGAGAAAAGTCATCTAAGGCGGTGACACACTATCGATCTTTTCCCCGATCAAGACCCCGAACCGAGCAGGGAGAAGGGAGAAGGGAGATAAATATCAGCAAAATTTTACTCCGAACATTTCCCCGAACATGACCAAGACTAGACGAATTCTACCGAGCGCGGCAAAAGGAAGTTTGGAGAGAGATAGAGAGTGTGTGCGAGTGAGAGCGCGGAGGTTTCTATAACAACAAGTTTCTATAACATAAAAATTATTGTTAAAAGTCGCATTTTGAAAACTTGTCGCAAAAATAAAATATTCTAGAAAGGATGCTTAGTTATATCTATTGATTTCTATTGGTTTTATTAATTGAAATAACGTTACAGAATGATCATTTTAATTGCCTTTAATAATATTAATGTTTATATTATTTTTGAAAGAATTTAAGTCAACATCAATTACTTATTCAACCTTAATATTATTGATATAATTGATTTAACGGTTTCTACACTTTAAACCTTGACCAAACAAACCACAAACATTACATCTTAAATGGTTATAATATATAATGGCAACATATTACCCAACATTTATTTATTTTACCAATTAAAGAGTTTAATTGCCATATTAAATCAGAACTATCAATGCTAGCGCAGGCGGCCGCTCGGTGAGGCGCTCGCGACGATGTACGGGGCAAAAATGTACCGTGACACACTATCGTACATCGGACCGTACATCGGACCGATCTTTTCTTTGATCTTTCGCCAAAAAACCGCCTCCAGAGCGCTCGTCTCCCTGCTCGGCCTGATGTCTTGTTCGGCGTCTTGATCGGTGTACGGACCCGTGACACACTATCGAACATCCTCCCTTCGACCTCCCTTCTCCCTTCTCCCTGCTCGGTTCGGGGTCTTGTTCGGGGAAAAGATCGATAGTGTGTCACCGTCTTTAAGGCGGTGACACACTATCGATCTTTTCCCCGATCAAGACCCCGAACCGAGCAGGGAGAAGGGAGAAGGGAGATAAATATCAGCAAAATTTTACTCCGAACATTTCCCCGAACATGACCAAGACTAGACGAATTCTACCGAGCGCGGCAAAAGGAAGTTTGGAGAGAGATAGAGAGTGTGTGCGAGTGAGAGCGCGGAGGTTTCTATAACAACAAGTTTCTATAACATAAAAATTATTGTTAAAAGTCGCATTTTGAAAACTTGTCGCAAAAATAAAATATTCTAGAAAGGATGCTTAGTTATATCTATTGATTTCTATTGGTTTTATTAATTGAAATAACGTTACAGAATGATCATTTTAATTGCCTTTAATAATATTAATGTTTATATTATTTTTGAAAGAATTTAAGTCAACATCAATTACTTATTCAACCTTAATATTATTGATATAATTGATTTAACGGTTTCTACACTTTAAACCTTGACCAAACAAACCACAAACATTACATCTTAAATGGTTATAATATATAATGGCAACATATTACCCAACATTTATTTATTTTACCAATTAAAGAGTTTAATTGCCATATTAAATCAGAACTATCAATGCTAGCGCAGGCGGCCGCTCGGTGAGGCGCTCGCGACGATGTACGGGGCAAAAATGTACCGTGACACACTATCGTACATCGGACCGTACATCGGACCGATCTTTTCTTTGATCTTTCGCCAAAAAACCGCCTCCAGAGCGCTCGTCTCCCTGCTCGGCCTGATGTCTTGTTCGGCGTCTTGATCGGTGTACGGACCCGTGACACACTATCGAACATCCTCCCTTCGACCTCCCTTCTCCCTTCTCCCTGCTCGGTTCGGGGTCTTGTTCGGGGAAAAGATCGATAGTGTGTCACCGTCTTTAAGGCGGTGACACACTATCGATCTTTTCCCCGATCAAGACCCCGAACCGAGCAGGGAGAAGGGAGAAGGGAGATAAATATCAGCAAAATTTTACTCCGAACATTTCCCCGAACATGACCAAGACTAGACGAATTCTACCGAGCGCGGCAAAAGGAAGTTTGGAGAGAGATAGAGAGTGTGTGCGAGTGAGAGCGCGGAGGTTTCTATAACAACAAGTTTCTATAACATAAAAATTATTGTTAAAAGTCGCATTTTGAAAACTTGTCGCAAAAATAAAATATTCTAGAAAGGATGCTTAGTTATATCTATTGATTTCTATTGGTTTTATTAATTGAAATAACGTTACAGAATGATCATTTTAATTGCCTTTAATAATATTAATGTTTATATTATTTTTGAAAGAATTTAAGTCAACATCAATTACTTATTCAACCTTAATATTATTGATATAATTGATTTAACGGTTTCTACACTTTAAACCTTGACCAAACAAACCACAAACATTACATCTTAAATGGTTATAATATATAATGGCAACATATTACCCAACATTTATTTATTTTACCAATTAAAGAGTTTAATTGCCATATTAAATCAGAACTATCAATGCTAGCGCAGGCGGCCGCTCGGTGAGGCGCTCGCGACGATGTACGGGGCAAAAATGTACCGTGACACACTATCGTACATCGGACCGTACATCGGACCGATCTTTTCTTTGATCTTTCGCCAAAAAACCGCCTCCAGAGCGCTCGTCTCCCTGCTCGGCCTGATGTCTTGTTCGGCGTCTTGATCGGTGTACGGACCCGTGACACACTATCGAACATCCTCCCTTCGACCTCCCTTCTCCCTTCTCCCTGCTCGGTTCGGGGTCTTGTTCGGGGAAAAGATCGATAGTGTGTCACCGTCTTTAGTATCAAGCCTGTGCGTTCACAGACAAAGCTTGTACCGGCTAGCAAGCGCTTCCAATTTCCAAAAAAAATATTTTACCTACGTATTGTGGTTTTTTCCTGGAATGTTCAATAACGTAACCAATAGGACAAATATAACATATATGTATTAATTTGATAGACCAACACATTTAATTCAATATTAATTAATTCTTATGGATATTTTAGATAAAACTTTTACTTACTTAAGCATACTTTTACTTGATTTACCAAGAAAATTAAAATTGAATATATCTCATAATATTATTAGCATCTATCTATATATTAATAGGCAAGCATGTTTCTTTAAAACCTTTTTTCTCAGCTCGTGTGCATCGCAGGGAAAATCTACGCATACTGTTGGAAAGATATTTTCCTGTAGATGTGCAGAATGCTTTTAAAAATTAAAATAGGCTAACAAATAAGAACAAAAAATGAATTTGAAAACTTCAAAAAATTAACAAAGACCATATGGGTTGCCATGATGGTGACGAAATAACAACAAAATGTAAACAGAAAATCAAAACAAATGGAAGAAATTCCAATCACATGTTTTTTTTTTACAGTGTGGGGAGAAAATAGAGAAGTCTGTAAATTAATTATTTTTGGTCGAGTTTCGACCACAGGACGACCACTAGTTATAATTAATCAGCTACATCAGGGTGTTAAAAATTCCCTTTGAGTATTTTTTAGGTTTTATTATTGGTCAGAAATTCATTCTGGTGCATCGGTGCATGGATAGGTTGCTTTATGCCAATTCACCCAAAACTTTACTAAAACACTTTCAATTCTCTTGAGGATGTAATTAAACGTGGTTAACTCCATTCTCTTATAAGAAAAAAAACCTCACTTTGCCAATTCCAATTGAGAAAATAGATGGTGTTATTTCCCGAACCTATCCCTACCGCGGTTCATTGCATGAACACCTACTTTCCCTCTAAGAATTTTTAATTCTACATTTTTAATGAAGAACTCATCTTCATCAGTTGAGGAAGATAATGACTCAACCAGAGCTGAGACTACACTGAGCTTAAAATGCAAGCGTTTGTTGTGAACATACAACAGCATTAATTCTCAAGCTCTTGGGACAAACGCTGAAAGTAAGTTACTTGTAACCAGCTTTCTTTGTGAACACACCCCAAGACTGCAATTTTATAATTTCTTTGACAGCATATGTTGTTGCACACAAACCATATATGATTTTAGCATATATATCTTGTAAAATATACATACATATGCTTTGTACACACACAATTTTGCATTGATAATGTTTAACGAAAGTTAAGGTCTATAGTTAAAGTTAAAGGTTAAGGTTAAAGCTATGAAAAATCAAATCCAATTAATTCAAAAAAATAAAAGTCCTTCATTTTAGATCTAAATCCTACGAGTAAAACCACTTTCGCTTGTGTCATGTAGACCACTAGAATTCCAGGAGTAATGCACATACATTAATTATTATTCTTTCAGTATATTAAACATTACATTTTATAGTGCGAAGCTACAGTAGTGTTTTCACCGCAATACACAGTCAGTAAGCCTACGGTAATCAGTTGATTTTCGCTCTATTTGTAGCCCAGAAAGTTTTTTTACAGAATAAAGTGTTTTGTAAAAATTTAGAGCACTCTTACAAAACCCTGTTCTTTCATAAGAGTTTACATACAGTACCTCTAATATGAGTTTCTTCAGTGGCTCTCAGTGAAACTACAGATGGAATATGAAACAGGTTTGGACAGGCACACTGCACTTTCCCAAAATTAATATTAAAGCGCTCAGAATTTTACCTTGAAACCAAGTTTAAATTCCTTTTACATTTTGTGTTAAAATAGTGTACATTAATTAGTGTTGTGGTTTTATGTATGGGTAAAATACACTTTCCAAGTATATTTGATGCTAGTATGTCTGGCAAAAGTATTTAACTCACCAAGGCAGGTTTTAACGGTATACCAAACGATACAGTATCATTGCACTGCCTGTAAATTCAGCCACATCCTAGTATTATAGGGTAATACTGTCATGTTAATTAATATTGATATCGCTTTCAGACATGTCTGCCAAAAGGAGAATATTGTGACATAATTTCTGGATCAGTCACATCCACTGGGTGCTCTGGCAACATAATAAAAGTCAATGAAAGAGGAGAAGCAGAGATAAAAATTTCAAAGTTCGATCCATACAATTCTGCTGATGACGGAGTTGTGGCAATCCACGTTAAATCAGTTAAGGGAAGCGGAGTTGAAATTGAAAGTGGGGGTGGTAACTGAAAAAAAATCTTAGAAATTAACAAGTAATTTCATTCCTTACCTCAATAAAATATGCCGGTAATTGAAAAAAGATTGAGATGTTTGTTTTATTTTAGCCTCAGACTACTATTTAAACTGCTTAAAAAACCCACTTTTAAATACTTTACTTTACTTTATACTTTTCAATCAAATGGCGACCATACAAAGTAGGTATTTTAAGCCAAGTATGAATGGAGATGAGTGTAGAATGAGTGGCAATAATAAGTACTATAATAAATAATAAGTACTAGCAAAGACAAAAGGAAATCTTGACTGTCTGTAATATTACAGCACAATAAAGATAAAATAATCAAATCAAAATTTATTTATTTCGCACAGAAAATCTGTATATAGCGTCACAAGGTTTATAAAACATGATAATACAATTAAAACTAAGCTCTAAAAAAATACTAAAACCAACCAAACAGAATGCCCTAATTTGTTCGGCAACTTGCAAAATCTTTGATAGAGGATAGGGAGCTCGCTCTACTAGTAGGCGTTTGAACGCTCTCCTAAATTTTCGTCTTCCTCCACTTTAAGGGGTTCAGGTTGGGGTTCACGTCCTGTGTTTAGGTAGCTGAATATTGTTTCTGTGCCTGCGAGTGTATTGCATTGGGTGATATTGCCGTTGAAAAAGGTGATAGTTTGAAAAAAACATGGTGGTTTTTTTTATCCACTTATAAAAATCCTACCCACGGCCTATGCACCCCTATATAAATGTTCTATACTATTGTCCAACTACAACTAAGGCTGCAATTGTGGAAAGGTTCCAGAGAACTGTAAAGAATTTGTTATATAGGGAATTTAGTGCTCAGGGGAGTTATAAATGGTTGGATTTACTTCCAAAGTTAATTAGAAAATATAATAATAAGGTGCATAGGTCTATAGGAATGAAGCCTAACCAGTGAGTGTTAAGAATAGTAAATATGTGCACGAGAGGTTGACTTCTAACAGGCAAGTTAAAAAGCCAAGATATTAGGTAGGTGATAGCGTGATGATTTCCAAGTATAAACATGGGTGTTTAGTAAAGGATATATAAATTAGGATAAAAGACCAAATTGGACAGGGGAGCTATTTACAATATCAGAAGTTAAGAATACAAAGCCTGTGACTTATATTTTGAAAGATGAAAATGGCAATATAATCAGGGGAGGGTTCTATACAGAGGAGTTGTTAAAGACCGCAAGTATAAAGACATGTTTTTGGTAGAGAAGGGGATTAGGAGGAAGGGTGATTTTGTTGTATGTCAAATGGCTTGGGTTCTCAAGTATAGCCAGAACCCATACAGCACAGTCCTGTATAATTATAATAGATGTTCATTAGACGTTTCTCATGTCTAATGCCGATATCTATTAGATATTATCACTTTGGACTTCAACATCTAATAAACCTCATCAACGTTTATATGTCACCACGTTTAATAGATGTGTGTTATGTTTAGTGTAGACGTCTATTAGATGTTATTATTCTGACCTAGACATTAATTATACGTCTATTAGACATCTATGTATAAAGATAGCATAAACCTTCCCATGGGGCCTAAAATAAACATAAAAACACAAAATAATAAAGATTTAGTATGATAAGCATAATTATTAGTTGAGTAAATTGATTAAATAGTTCATAAAAACAAATTTTGAAAAAAAAAACCAGACCGAATTTTTTTTGCCCAGACGGGTCTCGAACCCGATACCCTTGACTTATGAGCCTCTTACCTTACCCCTGAGCTATCTGTGATTGTTGATATTGAGAGTTTTCAACGTTCAATTGATCAAAGAGTAGCCGACAGTTGCAATGGCCGCAAAACTTAAAACATTTTTGAAACTACAGTAGGGCCCTACAGTAGGCCTATATAATAATATGATTCTGTTAATCTGTTTAGGCATCAAGTAGTTGAATTGTTTTTCTAGGAGTTAGAGAGGATACCGGTATTTGAATATAGATTATTTAATTACCATTAGATTAGTAATGTTATTATAATTGATTGTTATATGATTAATTAATCTTTCCCCTTCAATTGTTCAACTATTAAAAATCTAGTATCACAACATCATCTGATTACATTTATTATAGATCCAGTTTTCTCCAAACGTCTTATATTCTAATGCCATAGCATTTGTGTTCTTATAAATAAATTTTTATATGTTAAAATGTGTTTTAGAATGTTTTATACTTAAATCTAACAAACGCCCAATCGCAATTTTTTCCTTTGTAGGGCCAACGAATACAAGTTACCGTAGGGCCTACGTTGGCAAGGCATTAAAATTTCCGCCAACCATTTCCCAACACTGTGCTGACCATTTCCTAACGTTGGGCCATCAATGTGTGCTACTTGGGTACAGTGTATAGTGTAGCCTATATATACCTCAAGAATTATCAAATGTTTACATTAAGGGGGGAGGGGGCAGCGTAATTACGTACGCCTCTGGCATATTATTTATAGATGAAAAACTGTATTGTTTGTTAATACTACTCGTCTTTGTTGATAAAATGATATAAAAATACATTCTAAATTATATATTTTTGTAAGCATACTAAATAATATAAGTATAGACATAATTGAGAACTCTTTATCAATAATTAATGCTATGTTTGGTTATAATTTTGTTTGCTAGTTAAATTAATTGTGTTTAGATCACTAAACTAATCTGATGTATATATATCTACGTCTATTAGATGTCTGCGTTAAAATGTCAAATGAACATTCAGACGCAGACATCGTATATACATCCATTATATGTTGATAGATGTATACATGACGTGTGCGACATAACAGCTAATAGACGTTGTAAAGATGTCATCGAATGTAAAACACAATTATTTGATGACATCTTTACAACATCTATTAGCTGTTATGTCGCACACATCATGTATACATATATCAACATATAATGGATGTATATACGATGTCTGCGTCTGAATGTTCATTTGACATTTTAACGCAGAGATCTAATAGACGTAGATATATATATATATACGTGGACATTATATTAACTTAGTATACTTGATCTAGACGTCTAATCGATGTCATGTGCTGTCTGGGAACTCATGGATTTCTGCAAAGGATGTTGCCATTTCACCGCGTCACCATTAGAGACGAAAAGCGAGAAGCAAGAAGTGAGGAGCAAGAGCATGCCCGTGGCCGGGATCGCGCCCGTGTTCTCGTGCAAACCTCGCACTATTTTGAAAATATACAAGGGAATGAATTTGGGGATTTCTAATGTTTATGGAGTTGGACAATAGTATAGAACATTTATATAGGGGTGTATAGGCCGTGGGTAGGATTTTTTAGAAAGTGGATAAAAAACCCACCATGTTTAAGAAAATAAATATTCTTATATTCTATGTTTTTTTCATGGGAGAAACCCTCAAAGTGACTTTAAATTGCCATATTGTACTTACTGTTTTCCTTAAAAGATAGGCTTGCAAGAAGTGTGACAGGATATTTTGAAGGCGGCTCTTAGTTTTTTTTTTTTTTTTTTTTTTTTAAGACAGAAGACCAATTTTGTTTGAAAGCTCTCACAGCCCAAGACTGCCAGTAGATACGACAAGAATGGATATACCAGTCCATAATATGCACTCAAGGTCACACAGGAATCGGTAAACTTAGACAGACCTCTTATTACAAAAATTCCTGAGCTTATAAAGAGTAGACTTAGACTATAGACTTATATTAGTTAGATAGTTACCGAGGCTGAGAATTGATTTAAATTAGGGACTGAAATGGTAATACCGTAGTCGGTAAGTTCTTTTGCACACAAATATTGTAAAGAAAATTAACTTTTTGTGTCGGAAGTATCTAAAGTATTTTGGCCTGTACTTAGATTTTTCCTCTAGTGGTTTACCACGTATGTCATACACTTGGCCTTTCTCATTGGTTGCTTGGTTTAACAGTTTACAATTCAACACACAATTTTTTTTATGTTCACTAAACATTGAGTTTAACATATATATAATAACATACTTATATACATAGCTCAAGGAAATCATTTACAGCATATCAAACGTAATAGCTATTTACATTACAAGAGTAGTAAGAGCGTTTTTACATCACGCAGGTGAATGTTGTGCAACGAGCGGAAGCGAGTTGCATAATTCACCTAAGAGATGTAAACACGCTCTTGCGTAACGTGTAACGTACAAGATTTTACCTGACCCGACAATATACATGGGGTTACGTACGATATTTTTCATTATTCATTTCCCTCATCGTCTACGGTAACAGTAACCTTCTTTTACAAACAAAAGCTAGGTTAGGAAAATACTTAAAAGCATAACAATACCATTCAAGCGCACAGCTGATTTCTAGCGTTGAACGTCGTTGGCTCCATAGAGGTATATTTTTTAAGTTAAGCACTCAATGTTATTTAAATGGGTTTCATTACATCACCGAGTGAGTTTTTTCAACTTTACATCACTCGAGAAGTAAGGAAGTTGTATACATCACGCTTGGGATAGGGAAGTTTAACATGGCGGGTAGGTAAAAGCTTAAATGTCCTGTTTCTTTCACGTGGGCAGACATAAGAGCAAAAGCACAATGTAAACAATGTAACTAACTGCACCACTGGCCAGACTTGTAGGTTGGCATGAATGGTAGATATGACATCCACTTGCACCTGTAAAGTGAGAAATATTTCAGTAATTGAAATTTTATCTTTATTGCGTTCTATCTAAGTACCGGTAGATCAAGTAATTTCTATGCTATATCCATAACTGTCCTTGAACCGTCTACTGTAGTAGTTGAATACATCCAGTAATAGCTGTTTGTTAATAGTAGCAAATTAATAAGCATTTTGATAGCTAACTTATTAGCTAACAACTAGCGGGAGGGTTGAGATATTTTGTAGAATGATTTTAAACATTTTCACACACACACAGATATTCAGCAAAATCTGGTTCGACACAAACTTTCTTTAATGAAACATTTTACTATTGTTATTTGAGACACTAATGTTATCAATGTAAAAAAAACATCAATAAACAACCAACATACTGGTTCATACTGTTATACTCGCCTTTGGCTCAATGCCCGACCGAGGCCTTTTAATAGTAGACATAATGAGAAATGATCCCGGCACATGATGAGACATGATGTTGTCCGGGAATTTTCATTCTGTGTTAAAAACCAACCATAACTTGACAGTTTCAAAGTATTTCTCATGAGACTTGTTTGTGGGGAATAACAAACAACTATAATGTAACTTAGATATACTTTAAGTTCTTCCAGCTATTATGTGTAAAATTCTCAAAACAGATATTCCAATCACCTCTTGACAAGCCCCATGCCCACAGGGAAGTCATAAGTACTGGATTCATGCTCTCCACTAGATGTCTCCAACTTCATCTGTTCAGCCCATGCAGTCAATCCCCTCTCTTTGGGCGTACCTATATAGGAAACTCAAAAATTATAATATTTTTGTTTAAGAGATTTCTTGTACGCACAAAAAGCCAACCAAAATGTTTACAATACATCCTACTTCACACAGTAGAATCTTTAACTATTGATATAGACATTCCGCATCCATGTGTTAAAGTTGTCATCATATGAATATTTTTGTTTTGAAAATAGACAGTTGAAATGAGCCACAAACATATTGAAACTGATATAAATTACTGAATTCGTCGCATATGCAGACTTTTTAACCAAAAGTCAAATCGATATAGGATGATTTATCATGAGAGTTTCAGTGTCTTTTATGTCACGCCCTTCCAGAAACAAAAAATCTATACTGTAAGCCGTTTTTTGTTAACGCGACTCCTCCCTTATTTGTGGACCAATTTCAACGTTTAATTAAGGTGTCAAAAGATTCGTCTCAATATGAAGTTTTGCAATAAGGTTTTAGAATTTTAAAATTTCTACTCTTAAGGGTGTGAGACCCTCTCAAAGATCGGGTTTTCCCCATAAGAAATACATAGAACAAATTTAAAAACAAAAACAGAGTTTATAAAAAGAAACTCATTAGCTTGTTTGGTGTAAATACTAATGTTTGTAATATTCAGTAGGTTAAGACCAAGTTAAACAGTTTATCAGTTTTGTTGGAAGAACAGAAAATGCCTCAAGCTCAAAGAAGAAATATTGAAAACGGGAGGAGGGGACAATTAATAATAAGATATCTTATGCGTATAAGGAGAGTAGAGAAAGAGAGGTCTGTTCTAACAGATACTCATCCAGATACACATTCACTTGGTGAGATGAATAATATTTGCCAGTTCTGCTATGCAACACACTGAGTACTAGTGACAGTAATGACGCCACCCAGTGCGTTGCTTATCATGAACGTTAGTGGGGCCGTCTTTAAATGCCCTTACCCTTACCCACTTGTGTACCATTCCGTCACTCTTAAATGTTCTCGCAATACACTTCAATAATTTTTCGATGAATTTCAATAAATAAATTTTCGATAATTTTTTGAATGGCTTTCACACCTTAAGCAGTTAAAAATCTAATTACAGCACGCAATTCACGGCGGCAGTCTCAATTGGCGGCACCATTTTGAATGCTCAAAACCGGATGTAAACACGGCTGATTTTTGCCAAATTTCCTGTGCAGGCTTGCCAATAGATGCACATTCACAGCGCAAATGTCCAAAATGCCAATCGCAGCGCTGGAACGGAGAAATTTAAAAACGGAACTTACTTAAAAAAACATGCCTCGTATATACAGGGTGTTTCAGAATTAGTGTCGGATATTTTAGGGTATTATTCCTGGGTAAGAAACATATCCAAATATCATATTTAAACAGTCCGGAAGTCTTTATTTACTCAAACAGCCGCCATTTTGTTTTTTCCCTTTAATATTTTTTTTAAAGAGAATGGTAAAACATACGGAATTGAAATCTTGCACAAACATTTCTAACTACTAGGCAAAGCTACAAAAAAATTATGAAAATTTTCCAAATACATAAAACAAAATGGCGGACATTTAACATTTTGTTTCTTAAATAACTCAAAAACCGTTGATTTTATGACAGTTTTACAAGGATAACTTTTTTTAGGTAATTTTATTACAAATCGATTGACACCTTAATTTTTACAATTGGACATATATTAACTGAGATATAGCAGTTTTAGTGATACGTGACCACTGGAGGTTAGTTGTAGTGCATGCGGAGCCATACGTTGTGGCAGACTTTAGCTGCATGGCGCCGCATGCACTACAACTAACCTCCAGTGGTCACGTATCACTAAAACTGCTATATCTCAGTTAATATATGTCCAATTGTAAAAATTAAGGTGTCAATCAATTTGTAATAAAATTACCTAAAAAAAGTTATACTTGTAAAATTGTCATAAAATCAACGGTTTTTGAGTTATTTAAGAAACAAAATGTTAAATGTCCGCCATTTTGTTTTATGTATTTGGAAAATTTTCATAATTGTTTTGTAGCTTTGCCTAGTAGTCAGAAATGTTTGTGCAAGATTTCAATTCCGTATGTTTTACCATTCTCTTAAAAAAAAATATTAAAGGGAAAAAACAAAATGGCGGCTGTTTGAGTAAATAAAGACTTCCGGACTGTTTAAATATGATATTTGGATATGTTTCTTACCCAGGAATAATACCCTAAAATATCCGACACTAATTCTGAAACACCCTGTATATGTACAGGGTGATCCCTGTATAATATACAGGGTGATTGATATAAGTGTGCCAGCCGTTTTATTCGAAAACCATAAGAGATATCAAAAAAAGTTAAATGGTAAGTGCCTTGGACTTTTTTATTAAAAAATTGTAGTAAAGTCGAAAAAATTATTTTAGCCGCCATTTTTCCAATATGGCCGACAACTTTGATTTTTCTTATGGAACACCCTGTATTTTATGATGTATTCTGGTAGAAAATGTAATTTTAAGACGATTTTATTCTTGTGATTTTTTCATAAACCTAACCGTTTCAAAGATAATAATGGTTTGTTGTGAAATTTTGAATGGTTTTCGAATAAAACAGCTGGCATGCTTGCTTAGGCCTGTATCGAAACTCTTTCTCATGCAAAAATTTCAAAACTTTATCCATTATTATCTTTGAAACGGTTAAGTTTATGAAAAAAATCACAAGAATAAAATCGTCTTAAAATCACATTTTCTACCAGAATACATCATAAAATAAATTTACAGGATGTTCTATAAGAAAAATCAAAGTTGGCGGCCATATTGGAAAAATGGCGGCTAAAATAATTTTTTTGACTTAACTACAAGTTTTTAAATAGAAAATCCAAGGCACTTACCATTTAACTTTTTTTGATATCTCTTATAGTTTGCGAATAAAACGGCTGGCACACTTATATCAATCACCCTGTATACTGGGTGTCCAAAACCACCCGTACACCCCTTTCAAAACGATGGAAACATTTTCTTAGAAACCAAAAATAATACAGAACTAGCTACATTGGGTACGGTCCACGAAATGGTGATAATTTCAAATCCAAAATCACACCGGAAGTGGCTTTTTCAGACCGGAAGTTGACTTTTTGAAATGTAAGCTACCAATTTTGATTACAGAATCGGATTCTACGTTGAAAAATACATAACTTTTGTATAAAACATTTTTTGAAAACAACTAGTTTTCTACCTCTATTCTCCTATTAAAGTCAATAATTTTGGGTCATTCATCTGCCAAAGTTGCTTGAAACAATAATAGAGAAAAACAAATAATAAAGATTACATAAAGACCTGTGATAAATAGAATCAGCTGTTCATTGTAAACATTATATTAATTGAGTAACAGCTGGTCTACACATTGCTTAGTATCATTTTATTTAAAAAATCATTTATTTTTAAATTAAAATGTACAAATGTAAAAACAAATGATTTAAACAAAAATTAAATTAAGCAATGTGTAGACCAGCTGTTACTCAATTACTAAGGTGTTTACAATAAACAGCTGATTCTATTCTTCATATGTCTTTATGTAATCTTTGTTATTTGTTTTTCTCTATTATTGTTTTGAGTAACTTTGACAGACAATGACTCAAAATTATTGACTTTAATTTGGGGATTAGAGGTAGAAAACAAGTTTTTTCAAAAACTGTTTTAGATAAAAGCTATGTATTTTTTAACGTAGAATCCGATTCTTTAATAAAAATTGGTAGTTTATATTTAAAAAAAGTCAACTTCCGGTCTCAAAAAGCCACTTCCGGTGTGATTTTGAATTTGAAAATATCACCATTTGGTCGACCGTGCCCAATTTATCTAGTTCTGTGTTATTAGTTGTTTGTAAGAAAAGGTTTCCTTCATTTTTAAAGGGGTGTACGGGTGGTTTTGGACACCCGGTATACAATATATTTATACAGGGTGTCACAAAAAAGTGTGATGGGCTAGGGCTATACAGGACCTAATTCTGCATGCAAAAATAAGTCAAAAATGAAGAATAAAATTTTTTCGGCTTAGTTTAGCCGTAATCCGCCATTTTGTTTTTTGGGGAAAATATTTATTATTTCAAAATCCCTTATAGATATTTTTACGAAACTTGGCAAAATTGTTTAAACTATAGTAAGTAACATTTATAAAAAATTATTATTTTAACTTTCCAAATTTCAAAATGGTGGCCGTTTGAATTTTTTAATGCCAAATTTCATGAAAACCGGTACCTAAATCAAAATTTTGTAAGACACAAAAGTTTTAGTATTTATTATGACAAATCCAACAAAACAAAAATGAATAAAATCGGTTCATAAATAAAGAAGCCGTGTTTATTTTAGTAATTTAGACTGAAATTAAATTATTAATATTAAAATGTATTAAATGTAATGTAATAGTTTATGTAACGTATTAAGTAATTACAGTCTAAATTACTAAAATAAACACAGCTTCTTTATTTATGAACCGATTTTATTCATTTTTGTTTTGTTGGATTTGTTATAGTAAATACTAAAACTTTTGTGTCTTACAAGACTTTGATTTAGGTACCGGTTTTCATGAAATTTGGCATTAAAAAATTCAAACCTCCGCCATTTTGAAATTTGGAAAGTTAAAATAATAATTTTTTTTATAAATGTTACTTACTATAGTTTAAACAATTTTGCCAAGTTTCGTAAAAATATCTCAAAGGGATTTTGAAATAATAAATATTTTCCCCAAAAAACAAAATGGCGGATCACGGCTAAACTAAGCCGAAATCTAAAAACTTTTATTCTTCATTTTTGACTTATTTTTGCATGTAGAATCAGGTCCTGTATAGCCCATCACACTTTTTTGTGACACCCTGTATATGAATTTGAACGGATGGTGTTTTTGGCTTCTAGGGACATCAAAATGAAAAATTAAAATCGGTCCCGGGTCTAAAGTCTTAACATGATACCTACGGTAATATTCCCTATATGATACCAGGATTACACACAAACCTCCTGATAGTTGTCAGGGGAGCACCTTAGCACCCTGCTACAGCTGTTGTATAGTAACACATGTAATCACATGATCTTGTTATAATAATCTATATATATAAAAGGCAAAGCCCTCACTGACTGACTGACTCACTCACTCACTCATCACTAATTCTCCCACTTCCCATTTACCTAGGAGGCTGAAATTTGGTACATTGATTCTTTAGGCATTAAATAGGAAAACTAAATAGTTTTTATTCTGATCGGACTCTCGGGCTCCGCCCCAGTGGCTCTGGAGTTTCCCATGTTAACCTTTTAAGTACTCATATTTAAATGGAATTAATGAATCTTAACAGCTGTTTCAATTAAACAAGTTGGTTCTGTTCTATAATGTGCAATAGCATTAAAGTTACGAGGATTACCAACAGGGTGCAGCACTATTATTTTTTTTTTATTTATGACAGCTAATTTGTAACCAAAAGGTGAGTGAGCGTAGCGAACGAACTTCAACCTGGAGGCGAGTTAGCGTAGCGAACGAGCTAACCTGAAGTAAAGTGAGCGCAGCGAACGAGCTCCAACCTAACGACCTAACGAGTTCAACCAGGACGTGATTGAACCATGCGAACGAGCTTATCTTGAAAATTAAGAAGTTAAACGGGGCAAAGCCCGCGGGTACAGCTAGTTCTCAATAAATGTAATGCTTTTGTATAAAGATTTTTGAATCCTCCTTTGATTAACAAAATGCAATACGATAAGTCTAGGGCAATACAAAATGCTCCATGAGAAATAAGTCTGCTTTTAAGCCCCGACATAACACTTTTTTATCGACTCCAAAATTTACCTCTAACAGTAAGATTTTTGTTTGAAATTTTCCAGCTGTGATTTACACAAGACCTTAGGTGATCAAGTGTTAAAATAAACATCTGATACAGTTTACTTTACAAATAGTAAAATATTTTTGAAATTTGACTTTGCTATTTTGATTTACTAAGGGACATATTAAGAGAGTATGTATTCTAAAAAGCAAAATCTTAACTTGTTTGGAAAAAACTGGATGCATACTATAAAGTGCACTAATAATATTTTAAAGATTTTAGAAGTTACCAGGAATCACATTATCCAGGAAGCAGCCAATGAGTCCTCCTACAAGGATACTTGTACTGAGCAGGACTGTCAGGACACTGTCCAGGATCTCATTGCCTGTCTGGATGGCTCCTGGATTGGCAACCATCCATTTGGGCAAAACCTGCAGAACAAACCAAGAGTTTCATTATATAGGCCTAGCATGAGTATAAGATTATGAAATTGGTGGGTACCGGTATATTCATTATACTTAAAAACAGTATCAGTTATCAGGTATCTTGGAATCAAAACATATTATATAAGCTGTTATGGTATTGGTAATCTTGTAAATCCTACTAATATTATAAGTCTCAAAGTTTGGATGTATGGATGGATGGATGGATGTTTATGGCAAGTAAACGTAAAACATACTAAACTGGCAGGGTTGAAATTTGGTATGATGATAGCTCACACTCCCAATTAACCTAAAGACATATTCTTATCTAAAAAATCCTTACCTGCTCCACCCCAGGGGCTCTAGAGTTTCCCCTAACCTTATGAGTATCTATAATATTAAAACGAAACAGGGTTTTTTTATTTCACGATTCTAAATCAACCACTTGACGGATTTTCATGATTTTTGTGTTAAAAGAAAGATAATTTTGAGAACTAGGGAATGTCGAAGCCATAATTTTGGTTTAGGATTTCAGTTTTTTAGAAATTAAGTTTTATTTTTTTTTAAGTCTAGCAGCCGACGCTAGCAATTTAAAGTATTTTCAATGCTGGTTTAACTAACAGCTGGTTTATAACTGTCATTGAAATGTTTATGTTACAAGTTGTTTGTTTAAAAAAATATTGTTGTTTGCCTACATACTATTTCACTTTAAAATGTAGGTAGTTTTCCCCTACCGTGAAGGATCTGCGTTATCACGAAATGTGTTATTTTGAACTAAACATCTCAAACACTTGCGTTTAATCAAGTTTTGTCATAAATGTAATCTGTGTAAGTATTTAGTTTATGCATTGCAAATTTCAACTCATATTTGGGAAATATTTTTTCAGCAGCTTATCGCTTAATTGTTTAAGATATAAGTGGTTTACGTGTTGATACTTCTTTTTCTGTATGTTTCAATGTGAGTATGTTGACATAAAAAAATTTTGGTTAGTAATGAAAGCGTCAATCGGTGTAGTAGGTCTCTATAAAACAAAGTTGAAGAAACCATACCACTATCCCCGTAGTAGTGATGATTCAGAAACTTGGACACTGACCAAAGAACCTGAAGTGCAAATAAAACTCATTATGAATTGACCTAAGGATAGGTTTTAATAAACTCTGAAGTCAAGTAAAGATTTGGAACATACAAATACAAAATGTAAATAGTAAACAAAGAACAACTGTGAGACAATAAAGAAATTCATAAATACAGGGTGTTTATAAAAAAACTTTACAACTTTAAACAATCATAAAACCTTTATTTTTTCACTTACAGCTATGAAACAAAAATTAAAATTTAGGAAATTTTCTCAAGTTTTATTTACATGATAAGAAGTTTACCTAACTTCAATGTGTTTCCCGTTGTTTGCTCGCAAAAAATCAAGTCGACATTCCAGTTCTGACCAAACACGACGCAAAATTGAATGATCTATTTCATCAAACGCTCTCCTGATCCTTTCTCTTAGTTCTTCTTTGTTGTCCACTTTACTAGCGTAGACACGATTCTTAACAAAACCCCAAACAAAAAAGTCACATGGAGTTATATCTGGTGACCTAGGAGGCCAAGGTGTTGGCCCACCACGGCCAATCCAACGATTTGGGAATTTTTGATCCAAACAATCCCGAACAAACCTCTTCCAGTGCGGGGGAGCCCTCATTGTGGGTCTTGAAGGAGGATTCCTATTATATCTTGTCCGAAATCTCCGTTGAACAACAACATCAGATTTCGTTTCAATGAACCACTCCACACACTGCGCTTTGATTCGTGCTTCCATTGCGATGCTAATGAGACTTTTCAATTATTTGTTTTTGTTTACCAAACAACAATGTAAGGCCATCAGCTGATTGAACTGCCAGCTGATTAAAACTTTTTGAGCAGCCCTTTCATGTGGTGTCAATAGGAAACGTTTATGTCCCATGGATCATGAATGGGAGAATGTTAAAGTTGTAAAGTTTTTTTATAAACACCCTGTACAATAAGGAATAATAACAGTTCATATGTATAAAAATATTATCACATTCTTCCCACCCTAAAACGAGACGTAGTCTTTTAGATAGTAAGGTCTTTGCCGTATACGCTGTGGATGCGTTTTGGAAGGCACTGAACTTGAGTCTTTGCAAGAACTGTTTGCATGTCCAACTGGTACATTCGTGTCACTTAATGTCCCACTAGAATCATTTTCGTCTTGTTCTTGATCAAATGAAACCTCCGGTTCTTGAATAACTTGTTCATTTCCATCTGTTTCTGGCAATTGGTAGTCTGTTTCTAAAGATGATTGTCCAAGTGCTGGGGCCAGATCTCTTATGGATACTGTCTTCTCTTGTCCATTTGGGAGTTTCACATGAGCATAACCTGGATTTGCTTGAATAAGTTCTACCTCTTCTACAAGTGAGTCATACTTGCTGGATCTGTTGTGCCTTCTCAACAGTACTGGGCCGGGTTGTGGCAGCCAGCTTGGAACTGAACCTCCATAATACGATATTCTGGGGTGCTTAAACATCAGTTCATGAGGTGTTGTATTGGTTGATGTACATAATAATGATCTTATTGAGTGAAGTGCTTCAGGAAGAACTGATTCCCAATACTTTACGGATAGGTCTTGGGTTCTGAGAGCAAGCATAACAGTCTTCCATATAGTGCCATTGAATCTCTCTACTTGGCCATTCCCTCTAGGATTATAAGCAGAAGAGTGGCTTGACGCAACACCATGAGTTTGTAAGAAAGACTTTAATTCGTTTGACATTAATGACGTTCCTCGGTCTGAATGAATGAATGAAGGCATACCAAAAATTGTAAACATTTCTTTCAGTTTCTCAATCACGGTACTGGAAGTCATGTCTCTACAGGGGAAAGCAAATGGATATCGTGAATACTCGTCTACAACAGTTAATATGTATTTATTTTGTGTAGCACTTGGAATTAATTGGTCCTTTAAAGTCTAAGTTTAGTCGCTCAAAAGGTGCTGTAGCTTTGATTAACGTACCTTCATATTTACAAAACCTAGGCTTAAGTTCAGCACAAATTCGACATTGAGCTATAGTACGACGAACTTCTTCCAGTGAAAAAGGTAAGTTTTTCGATCTAATCCAGTGGTAAAATCTTGTCACTCCCGGGTGACACAGGCTCGTGTGGATATCATTTAAGTTTGGACGACCACAAATCGTTCCACACAATCGTGACATTGTGTCTGCAACTCCATTTTCCTTGCCTGGTCGATATACGATATCATACTTGAAACTGAAACAAGACAGTTCTAAACGCCAACGTTGTACCTTTTCATTCTTTATTTTTCCAAATCTTTTATTGTCAAACATGAAAGAAACTGATCTTTGGTCTGTAATTAGTAGGAATGGCCGGCCAATAAGATAGTGTCTCCACTTCTTAAGAGATTCTACGATTGCTTGAGCTTCTTTTTCAACAGAAGAATGGTTCTTTTCAGATTTTGATAATGTTTTAGAATAAAAAGCTACTGGACGTCCTGCTTGTGACAAGGTTTAGCCGATTGAAAACTCAGATGCATCGGTCTCAACTGTAAATGGTATGTCATTTTGGATTGGGGCTTTAGTTGCAGTTACTATTTCATTTTTCAATTTGTATTTGATGGTAAGCACTCTTAAGGTCAATAGTGCTAAAAAGGATAGGTTTTAATAAACTCTGAAGTCAAGTAAAGATTTGTAACATACAAATACAAAATGTAAATAGTAAACAAAGAACAACTGTGAGACATTAAAGAAATTCATAAATACAATAAGGAATAACAGTTCATATGTATAAAAATATTATCACAGAACCGAAAAACCTTAATGCTGGGTTAGATAATAAAGTGCAAAGAAAATATACAGACCAGTTCAAGATAACGGCCCGGAGGTCGAAATAAAAAAGAACAGAGAGCTAAGAGAAATGTGTCAACACCCAAATATAGGGATGCTTTCCAGAAGTAGGTAAAGCTTGGATGGACAGGCTCTGCATAAACTTTTAAAAAGTATTCCAAGGAGTACCACACGATAGGCGGGAAATATCAAGTTATATAATGCATCCTCAGACTGGAATCTAAATTTTGAAGAGGCAGGTGATAGAAGAGAATCCTCATAAAAGTTTCAGTGGTCACGGAGGTAAGATAAGGTACGGCATATCGCCATATTTTAGGTCTATATTCGAATGGAATAAATAGGTGGTCACATTACATTTGTTTATGAGGTGATCTTGCCCATTAAAACTGCCAGAATTTGTGTCTATGCGTGTAAACTAGATGTTCTGAATTATTCCGTTTTAGTTGACAACTCGATTCCTGTAAGTAGGACGGGCCACCAGCTCGTTCATGTTTAAAAGGAATTAAAGAATTCTGTCAGTTGTTTCAACTGCACAAGTTGGTTCTATGATATTAAATAGCAATTAGGTGCAGCACTATATTTTTTGCATTTATGATAACAGCTAATGAACCAACTAGCAACAAAAATATGTGGTACACAATGAAAACTTTACATATTTCTATGGTTTAGGTGCAGTGGTAGAACATTATGGCTATGGTTTTTTTTTTGTCCTAAGACGCTAGGTACGAGCCCGGAATTGTTTTTCACATTACTTCAGGCTAGACCTAAGGGTTGCGGCATTATCACATAGATAAAAACCATTGGTGATTTGGCGGGATTTGAACCCAGGACCTCTGGAACCGAAGTCCAGCGCTCTAACCACTAGACCAGCTCTTTCCCCATTATGGCTATGGTACCTATATGTGCTATACACTATCCTCCTCCTCCCCCATAACTGCAAAAAGCATTTTCTACTTATATGCCAACCTCATATGAAAGGCGGGTACCGGTACTCTGCTAGTAAATCATGTTTACACGGAACTACTGAGCAGTAAGTTCAATTAAATGGTATATTTCCAGCAGTTCTACCAAAAATCTCAATGAGGTGACAGGTTTTTATTCCATGTAGATTAATGGAAATGAATAATCTAACTGCATCTATATTGTACAGTTAACATAAGTTAGCAATTAACTGACCTAATATTTTTGTTTTGTTGCATTACTGTATATAAAATTATTACGTATTGGTATTTTTACTTTGTTTCCTTACCAAAGAAAAGAACATTGAGAAGCCAATGATGTACAAGTTTCTGGAAGAATTCAGTTCGACATACTGCAAAGCGGATAGTCCTAGAACATAGATGCCGAATTCAGTGTTTTGGAAAGTTAAAAAATTAAATAATTAAGAATCATAGGTAATCGCCGCATTTGCATATTTGAAATTATCTAAGTATTTAAAATTAGTCAAAATAACCTATAGTATAAAGAAGAATGCAGAGAATAGTATGACATTATGTTACAAACTACCATACCCTTGCTTAGCAATTAATGGCGGTAGTACGTGTATATATATGGGGGAGATCTGTGCAGATACAAAGCTGTATGATATAGCTAGACATCTAATATTTACTTAAAAAACAAATACTTATATCAATCACTTCTTGTAGTAAAATTCTTTTCTTTATATACAGATTATATATCATACCTTTTTTGTATCATACCTTATAGTATACATAAGTCACAACTTAAATTCGTGCGTGTTTAAATACAATAACAATTTAATTTAATTTGAAAAGATTAACTTATTTTGAAGTGTTGATCTACTTACTTTCAACTCTTCTACTTATATTTGAATTCAATATAGATCAATTTATAATCTGACAACATAACATATAACGATAACATCTATTACTTTATATTTTGGATATGGTACAAAAAAGTTATTTTACCCTATTTCTCCAATTTTAGTCAAACCCCTTTACCTGTTATACAAAATTTACAAATAAAGATCAATTAATCAATCAATTTTCTTTATTGAGATTTCTTTATGAAATACAATAGTGTCATATACATGGATTATAATTTGAATTTTCATCTTGCTTAACAATTTTGATCAAAGAATTCCTTGAAATGGCAAGCTATGAGCAAAACTGAACTAAACCTTTACTAACCTTTAGACCAGCAAAGGTCTTGCCGTTATTAATTTAATTAATTAAATAGCTTTGAAAGCGTGTAGGACCGTTTGGATAACACCCTGTTAGGCAGAGCCTAACAGAGAAAATGCTAATACCAATGATTTTTGGTAAATCTACACACTCTGAGATTCATTTTGATGTGCCATAGGCCTATGCTAAAATATTTATTTGGTCTTAAGCCATAACCACAAATTTGACTGTATCACCCATCACCTTAATAATATAACAGATGTGCTGAAATGACCTCATCTATATATATAAAATCCAATGTATGTTTGTTTGTCCTTTATGGACTCCGAAACCGGTCGACAAATTGTGATGAAACTTTCAGGCATTATTAAGCATTATTCAAGGATGGTTTGGTTTGTGTGGTGTTTGGTGAAGATCCTTCAAAAGGCTCCAAACTGAGTAAGCGTAGCAAACGAACTTCAACCAGGACATGGTTGAGCCATGCAAACAAGCTCATCTTGAAAATAGACAAGCATTGACATAAATAAACCACATTTAAAGCTAGTAAATTATAAAATACACCTGAGTAACAAATTTGAAATATAATCTTCAAAATTTAAGCTTTACCGAATGCTGTGATCATGCCAAACATAACACAGAAGATCCCCCCTACTACAGGCTCCGGTATGATGATGAAGAAGGCACCAAACTTATTGATCACTCCTTGTAGAAGCATCAATACACAGGCGTACTGAATCACTCTTCTACTGCCAACCTGCAGTGATTAAACATAGAAATATTAGGCCTATACATCCTCTCCATCCATTAGATGATAATGGAAACACCAAACCGTTGACTATTGGACACTGAATTAGAAATCCCATCTATTTGCACAGCTGTCGAGAATTTTCTTTAAATAATAAAACATAGCTGTATGAGGCACTCACTGAGGCAGTCACAGAATGTAATAGTGTTTATAAAATTCTATTTCCTACTTTATTTTTTTGTAACATAGTTGATGAGCCATAACAGTTGCTAGAGCGTACAATAAGTTTTTCATCACTCCTTAACGAAAGTAACTATTTTCGATAACAGCTGACATCAATGAAAGTAGTCGTTTCCCAAGCTCTAATTTAGGGCGAGGGAAAATCGATCAGCTGATTTTACCTCCCTCTAAATCTACTTTCCCTCGCTCTCAATTAGTTCTCCATTTATTCACTACGCGCGCTAGTGTTTTGTTACGGTTTAATTTAATAATTTGAATCAGCTGTATGTATTTTTAAAAGTTGTTTTATTCTTTTATTTTGATGTTTAAACCAAATTTATTGAGAAATATACGTAGGTTCCTTTTTAGAAGATTTTATTTTATTTTGATGTTCAATCAAATTAATTGAGAAATCAAATTGTTTTAATATTACTGAGGTCTGCTATTCTGTGTTTGTGTATTTTTGCGTCGTGATGAAAAGTATCGTTCATAACTCGTACCGAAAGTTATTATCCGGCACTTGCTCCATTATTTCCGTCCTCGGCTTCGCCTCGTACGTGAAAATAGCTCTCACATACTCGGCTTCGCCTCGCACGTGAAATTGGGGTTCCCTGTGTTCGGCTTCGCCTCAAACAAAAACTTGAGCGCGCAACGGAAAATGCCACTTTCGGTCCTAGTAATGAAATATACTATTCCATCAGTTTTTGACTTGGTAAAAAAGTTTCTTGTATTCAACAGAAATTAGTAATTTACATTAGTTGTTCACGACTTTGATAACATCATGACAACATCTGATGACAACATGGGGATGGAGTGTCTAGTTGTATCAATAGTCAAAGACTAAACTTATTTATCACTCCTTGTAGAAGCGTCAACACAGAGCTGGCTTGGGTGTTGCGGGGCCCAGTGCAAAACATACAGAGGTGGGCCCCTTACTACAATAAATGTTGTAGGTATCCCTAAAATACAAATTAATATTTAATTGCAATGTGTGATACTGTATTTATTTATCTCCTTATTCTTTTTAAATAATTGACTTACATAAAATTTGTAGAATTTTTACAATTTTCAAGAATTTTATACCAAGCGCACCTGCACCTTTTGCACCGCATAAGGACGGCTTTGCGATTGCGATCAACACAGAACACGATTAGATCAATCTACTGCCAACCCATGTAGCACAGATGGTTGGGCCAACGTTGGCCAACTGTGGGACAGTTGGTCGATGGTTGGTTGGAGCTTCCACAACCAACCAACCGTTGTCCAACTGTATATCTCGTAGTTGGGCCAACCAATATTTACAACTGTGGACCAACATCGGTTCATTGTTAACGAAATACATTAATATGCATTGTTGGGTATCATACATCAAGCCAACCGTTGTCCAACCGTTTTTCACTCCGTTGGACCAACAAAAGATACTTTTGTTGGACCAACGATGGTCCATAGTTGAGTTTACACGACTTTCATTCTCTGGGTCTAGCTTTCACAACATAATTATAATAAAATATCTGGTTTTACAATACCTTTATCAGTTCCAAAAGTTTCCAAAAGTTTTTGGAACTGATAAAGGTATTGTAAAACCAGATATTTTATATATTACAGTTCCGGGGCTACAACAATGAATTTTAATAATTATAATAATGCAAATATTTTTTAAATTAATATTCTTTAACTTATTTGCAACAATTTAAGGGGAAAGAGTAATTAATCATATAACAGTCAATTATAATAGCATTAATAATCTAACGGTAATTAATTAATCTATATTCAAATACCAGTATCCTCTCTAACTCCAAAAAAAAATAACTACTTATGATGCCTTAACAGATTAACAGAATCATATTATACTGTGTAGTATCAAAAATGTTTGAAGTATTGCGACCATTGCAACTGTCGGCTACTCTTTCACCACTTGAAAACTCTCTGTATCAACAATCACAGATAGCTCAGTGGTAAGGTAAGAGGCTCATAAGTCGAAGGACCCGGGTTCGAGACCCGTCTGGGCCAAAAAATTTTGTTCCAGCTTTTTTTCAAAAATTGTTTTTATGAACTATTTAATCAATTTACTCAACTAATAATTATGCTTTTCGTACTAAATCTTTATTATTTTGTGTGAAATAATTTTGGTTGGGCCATTGTTGGACAAAGGTTGGCTGGAAAACAGTTTAAAGAGGTGACATTTCTACCGTTGGCCAACTGTGTGGCTCCACAATTTACCAACGTTGGCCCAACCATCTGTGCTACATGGGAACCTGCAGTGATCAAATGGATTATTATTCATACATTACAAATCCTCTCCACCCCTTGGATGATGAAAAAGGCACCAAACTTATTTATCACTCCAAGTTTAGTAGAAGAGCTGCATAGGCGTAGGCCTTCACTGGATCCTTTACCTGTCCATGGATTATATCAAGTAAAGTAAGGGGTGAGAACTGATCAAATTTAGTGGTGGGCTCCAGGGCGCGATCCCATACTTAATAGCTGGCTTAAATTTATAATCCAATCCAACTGATCCACTGACAAAACTGATCACAAGAGTTTTAACACACTGTCAGCCAATCAGAACTATTTTCTTCAGCAAAACCAGCAGATCGTTAGACCTAATTCGTTAGGCTCTTAGACTTTAGCTGACTCTTCTTGCCCTTATAGGATGGAAAGAAAATAATTTAAATCTGCAACACATAAAAAAAATTCTGATTAATGACTAAAATACTTATTTTGCTAAATTATGGTCATCCAAATTATTCTCTCAAACATTTCTTGATAAACATTTCAGATACTACCTTGGTGACTCCTATTGCACCAACATTCTCCCCAAAGGTGTTTGTGCCATTGCCACTCCCCCAGATACCAGCGAGGAATGTTCCAAGACCCTCGGTGCCTATGCCTCTGTTGATGGCGGACACGGGCGGAGGAGGGGCAGCTTTACAAAGATACATTATTGGAAAAGTGAAAACATAAAATCATAAGTGAGATTGATATAGATTAAACTCAAAAACACTCTCTGTGTGTTTTATTCACCATAACGAAAATTTTACTAACTTAAAATGGTGGAAACAGGAATATTCAAGGATACAGGTAAATTATTCTTAAATACCAGGTTTCAAAAAAAGAATGGATCAAAAGTAAACTGGCATTAACACTTTATTATTAAAGATAAAAAGCTACCTAATACAATTTCTTCCTTAACTTCCTAAGTTTTCCTACCATGGTTTCACCCCCTAACGTCTACCTATCCATGTCCTCCGTTATTTGCTCGAAGAAGAACAAGTCGTCGTTTCAGCTCTGACCACACATTGTGGCGCACATCATTAGATATTTTTTCAAAACCATCCTTTTGCTTTATCTTTGTTTTTAGTTTATCTATGTTCGAAATCGGCAAGCGATACACTTGATATATCATAGAACCCCCAGACAAAAAAATCACATAACAGATTTTGTCTCTATCAACCATTCAAGACGCTGTGCTGTCAACTGCACCTCCATAATTGCAACTGTATGTTTTGGAAATTCAAACGTGCCTACAACTATGGAACAGCTGATTACTGTTGAAGGGTACTAAACCCCGGGACCTTGGCCTTCAGCCTCTGGAGGATCATAGGACTTTCGCTGATCTGACAGTCCCTCATAAAATACTAAATGGTAGTATTAACTGTCCTGAAATCCTGCGTCAGATCCAGCTAAAATCTCCTTCGTGCACCCGTTCAAGAGACTTCTTTGCGAGACTACACCACCGCACAGACTACGAGGCAAATAGGGCTGTGGCACGCATGCAACGAGCAGGCACAGCGTGTCTGATGGTGTTGACTTCTTCCTGGACGGTGTTGCCTCATTCAAGCAATGGATTAGAAGAATGTTTTTGTATTCCATTCCTTTCATTTTTAACCGACTTCCCCACTACCAACAAAAGGAGGAGGTTCTCAATTTGTCTGTGGCGATGTTTTTTTTTTCTATGTATGTTCACCAATTTCTCTGTGATTCTCTTACCGATCAGTGTGGTTCCACCACCAAAATAACCAGGAGAGTTTCTATTTGGTACCTTATATATTATGTTTAAGTATAATATTTGTTTCGGTGAAAAATTCTGAAAACCTTAAATATTCAACATTCATTTTGTTTACATTTGTGCACACTGTTTACATTTGTGCAGAGAAGGCAATAAATAATAATAACATTCCTACAGCTGTTAGTTGAAACCATTTAAAAGACACAGACAATTTCTTCATGAAACAGTTGCTTCATATTGATCAATAAACTATTTCTTGCCATGAAGCCTAAATTAATTACATTGAGAAAAATGCATTTTGTTTTGGTTACTATAAAAAATGTATTTTAACGTTTTACCTGATTTGTGTATACAGTAATTATGTTTTTAGTATTGAATATTCTGACTTACAAAAACATACATTTTTCAGTGAATAGCTGTATGATAATGACAAATAAAGGTGTATTGTGAAAACCACAGCATTCGTAAAACAGGTATAAATATAAATCAAATGCAATTATTCCTTACACGACCTAAGAAGTGTGACAGTGCATAATCGTCAATTGTCTTAAAAGTGTTGAATATTTTAATTACTAAACATGCATTTGCAGATGTGGAATGTTTATTGATATTCTCTACCCAGTTACTATAACATATCAATACTATTTTATGCCTGCTTCGGAAAGTCCTAGAGGAAGATGATTTGCAATTTCAACTAGGCTATATCTTGAGCAAACAAAACCCCCTACATGACTTACACCACTTTTAGCTGAACCAATCTTTCATATAATATTTTCCAAAGGTACTATACGAAAGGTTCTATGGTGTTAACAACCAATTTTCCACTTTTGAGAGATTTTTTAGTGCTGGTAGCTGAGGAATAACTTTATTTTGTTCCAAAAGGCTTGAGACGTTACTGTATTTCTTTTTATAATGTAGAAGTACACCGATTGCAAAGAAACGATGATGTCTGACATTTCAATGTATCTAGAAAAGACAATTAGTTTTTCATTAGGCCTAATGTAATGGACAACTCTTTCTTTCTTAATATCTAAATATGTTTATTTTCATACCCATTGATTATGTAACCTGAACAGGTGACTCAAGCAGTTTTAAAATAATGATTGTTCTGTGGAACTTTTGATTGTTTCAAACAGTTTTGCTTATCAAAAAACCTCAAGTAATTAATACATAAAAAATTATACAGTCACTAAAAATCATGAAATAATTTATTTTTGTAAAAAAATACAACCGACTTCAAACGCTCTAAAAAGAATGAAATAATTTAAATAAAGTTAACTTTTGTATTAGGCAAACTCACATATTTCAAGTCGGCGCGGTTCAAACTGCAAATATGATTGAAATTAAATATTGTGTTTGTATTTTGAAAATCAATAAATTGTAGCTGGATAACATAAATATATAAAAAACATACTGAACTGTTTTGTTTATATATTAAAGGAAATATTTTCTTGTATTTTATGTTTACTTCAGAATAAATGCATTATGAAAATAACACACACAAATGTTCTATATGAATAGGAAAATAATTTAGTTTGATATTATGATAGGGAAAAGAAGCTAGTTTAGTATTAAAACGTTACATTTCCAAGTTAGAAACATTTAAATGCGTTATAATCTTTTTAAAGATACTCGTTAATACCACTATAATGCCGATCTCTGATTACGGTAATAAAATAACACTTAACGCATAACTATGAAAAAGACATGCAGATTAACACCTTTAGTTATAGATAGTCACCTGCAATATGGACACCCTCTTTCAATTTTGTATCAAAAATCATCATAGAGCCGCGCCGAATTGAAATACGTGAGCTTGCCTAATACAAAAGTTAACTTTATTGAAATTATTTCATTCTTTTTAGAGCGTTTGAAGTCGGTTGTATTTTTTTACAAAAATAAATTATTGTCTTTTCATAGTCTACAACACAGTTACATTGTTTCAGTTTATCATTGTTATCTTCATACAGTATTGTTATCTTTGTTTTAAACTTTTATTTCTTTGTTAACTCTACACCGCTTTTCTTTGTTAATTTATTGTTATTTCTTGTTAATGGTTTTTAACTTTATTTTTTGATAACTATTATTGTTATCTACTCAAATCAATAATATACAGAATAAACACGATGGCTTTTAATACCCCCATAAACACATTTTCGATCAAGAGCTCAAATGAGCAGGAAAAGAAGTTGGAAGTGGAGCGGAACCCTTTTGTTCGTAGCTCCAAGGTTCAGAGATCGCCACCACCAAAAAACGTGAGGACATCTCCGCCACCTGCACCTTTCAAATGCACTAAGGAGTTCCCCCCTTTAAGATCTCCTTCGGCAAATGAAGCTGGGGGCGGTGTGGAAAACGTTGAAGTTACAGGCGTCGAGCTGGCGTTGCCAGCAAGTTCTGCTGTTGGAATGCCGGAGGAGCCTTCCACAGCAACGTCGAGGTCGGAAGGCTCTGAGATGGTGCTTCTGCGTCAGGAATATCTTGACGCAGAGAGTGACATTGAAACCCGGCTCCAAGACATGGAAGTTACGATAAAGGCTATGCTGGACACCTTCCGGACCCAGAGAGCCGTAAACCAAGTGGTCAAACAGTCCTCAAAAAAGAGAAGAAGGCGTCCAGACCAAAAGGACCACGGAAAAGGCCAAGGCGACTCAGACGGACCTATTGCCTGCTGTGCCCAGATCCTTTTCGGCCATAGCTGCAGCTTCTGTGAAGAACCAACAGCCACAGCTACCTACGACCCCTCCTCAGGGAAGTTCCCGAAAGGGATCAGTTGTGGAGACACCTGAGGCTGCATGGGAAAAACGCCGTTCCTGAAAGGAGAAGAGGCAATTGAGGCGGACGGAGGTCGCCTCTATAAAGAATGTGGCAGTGAAGGCACAGCCGACCGGCGTGGCCCAAACTGGGCCCGGCTCGGTCTCTGCTCCGAAAAAGTTCCGGCCAAAAAAGCCCAGGACGGAGGCAATCCTGGTCAAACCCTCAGGGGGGAGATCTTTCGCTGAGGTCCTGGGTGCAATTAAGGCACAGGCTAAGCAAGAGCAGACCGATACAGTTGTACGGTCGATTAGACGAACCCGGGACGGGGACGTTCTCCTTGAACTGGGTAGGTCGAAAGACAAAGCAGCCTTTACTGCCGAACTGAAGGCAGCTATTGAAGGCCAGGGCACCGTCCGTGCTCTTGAGCCAAAGACATCAGTCGAGGTTCGGGACATTGATTGTTTGTCGACGGAGGTTGATGTTGTTGAAGCCCTGAAGAAAGCTATCCCTGAGCTTGGCGGGCAAACGGCTTTTCTTAAGGTGTGGCTCACAAAATCGAATAGGAGTCAGCAGCGGATGGCGGTCGCCGAGATGGCAGAGGCACATGCCAATAAGGTGCTGGCACTCCAGCATCTGAGAGTCGGCTGGGTCAACTGCAGGATCAGAGGGAGAGTGGAAGTAAAGAGGTGTTTTAAATGCCTCTGTTTCGGCCATTCCTCCCGAAACTGCAAGGGACCCGACCGAAGCAAGAACTGCCTTCGGTGCGGGGAGGGCGGTCACATCCGTAAGGACTGCCAAGTTGAGTCCTGTTTCCTTTGCAAAGAAAATGGGCTCAATGACAAACACTTGAAGCATATAGCTGGGTCTGGACAGTGTAGTGTATTTAAATCTGCACTACAACAAGCGAAAGCCCTCCCACGAACTTCTGTTACTAAAGAACATTTTAAATCAGAAAATATAATGACAATTTACGGAATGTACGTTTTTGAAACAATTTTATCAGTAAAGGACAGACTTCATGATTTGGAACGAGTTGGGGATAGTCATAATTATTTCACCAGAAATCGGGAAAACCTTGCAATTGGCCACCATAGTCTAAAACTGTTTGAGAAAAAACCCATATATGCGGGATCAAAAATTTTATAATAATCTCCCAATCGAAATTAAATCAGAGACTTCCAAAACAATATTTAAAAATAAATTAAAAAGATTTCTCATCATTAAGGCAATTTTTTCTTTTGAAGAGTTGGATAGTCTTTGAGGTTAAAAACTAATTCAGGATAAGTATTTTTTTTACAATTTATAAAAAAAAAATGTAAGTTTGTGAAATTTTGTTTTTATATTCTTAGGTTAGAAATGTATTTAATAAATATTATGCCTACTTGCAGCTGAACTGTGGACACTATTAAATGTATTTTGTACAAGAGATGAATAAAGAAGTTTTGAATTGAATTGAAGATAAGAATCCTTCAGTGCAATCTTGAGCGATCCAGGACGGCTGACGCACTTCTATGTCAGCTTGCCCTAGAACACGATGCTCTTAGTCAGGGAACAGTACCAGTACCGTGATAGGGACCCTGCTTTTTGGTTCCCTGATAGTCTTGGTACTGCTGCATTCTGGGCGCGTAATGCAGCTAAAGTACAAGTACGGGGTCACGCGAAGGGCCGAGGTTTCGTTTGGGTTCGGTGCCGGGATGTCACTTACTTTAGTGTCTACCTCACTCCCAACGAGGCCATCCGTGACTTTCGTGAGAAGATAGACCGCCTGGAAGAGAGCGTGCGCAATACCACAGGACACGTCGTCGTGGGTGGGGATTTTAATGCTAGGGCTGTCGAGTGGGGAATGACCCTCACAAATTCCAAGGGCAAGTACATTCTGGACTTTGCTGCCAGAGCCGGACTCGTTGTCGTCAACGAGGGCAACACGCCAACTTTCCGGCGCCCTGGGATGCGGGGAACGATCCCAGACATTACCCTTGCATCTGAGTCTCTTTTGCCAAGGATCAGAGCCTGGAGAGTCCTGGAGGATTACACGGCCAGTGACCACCAGTACATAATTTTTGATGTCCTGGATGGTCATCAGGGACGAGTAGCCGCGTTTCGTCAAGAGCCCGTTCGATGGAATTTAAAAAAATTGGACATGGCAAAATTCAATGAAGCCATCTTACGAGGAACGCCGGTGGTTCCTCCCGCATCTGACATGGCTCACGCAGAGGCGGTAGTTACATCCATGATGGGACTGATCGTCTCGGCTTGCGATGAGTCTATGCCTCGCAGATCCCAGTGCAATAAGCGACCTGTGTACTGGTGGACTGCCGAGATTGGGGAATTCCGTCGGTTAGCATTGAGAGCCAGAAGACTTGCTACCAGGGCCAGAGAACCTGTAGACAGACGTCGTAAGTCGGATGCTTACAGAGTGGCTAGGAGGTCTCTTCGTCGGGCCATCAACCGGAGTAAACGCAGTTGCTGGGAGACATTAAGGGACGACGTCGATTCCAATCCGTGGGGCCTGGGTTACAAACTTGTAACCAAGAAACTTGGCACCCGCTCTCCACCTTCCGTCATGGATGGGGCCACTATGGAGAGGATAGTCGAGTCCCTTTTCCCGGCTCACACGTTGCGCCCACTGAGGGATTTCGGAAGGGTGGACCACGTACCACTTTTCAGTTTTGGAGAGATGGAGGCGGCCGTCCTATCCCTGAAGAACAATAAGGCTCCTGGACCCGATGGGGTACCCGGCGAAGTCCTCAAGAAGGTTTTGACTATTAACCCCTTGATCCTTTTGCGCATGTACAACACCTGCCTAGTCGAAGGAGTTTTCCCCTCGTGCTGGAAAACTGCTAGGCTTGTGCTTGTTGGGAAGGGGAAGGGGGACCCAGACCTGCCATCCTCTTACAGACCTCTGTGTATGTTGGATACGGCTGGCAAAGTTCTCGAGAAGTTGATCCGTTCCCGACTGAATTCAGCTGTGGTCGCTGCGGGGGACCTGTGCCCTCGCCAGTATGGATTCAGGATGGGGCGATCTACGGTTGACGCTGTTGAGGAGGTGAAGCAGGCCGTGATGAGAGCGGAAGATTTTAACCACTACTCTCGTAGGGTTGTGCTACTCGTAACTCTCGATGTGCGAAACGCATTTAATTCCGCGAGGTGGTGCGATATGCTGGATGCTCTGGAGAACACCTTCCATGTTCCGGCATACCTCATGCGTATCATGGAGGATTATCTCCGGTTCCGCCTCCTCATGTATGAAACTACAGAGGGCCCACGGACGATGAGTGTCACTTCCGGTGCTGCCCAAGGTTCCATACTCGGCCCAGACCTCTGGAATGTCATGTATGACAGCCTCCTGAGGTCTGAAATGCCTGAGGAAACTGCTTTGGTTGGGTACGCAGACGACGTTGCAGTTTTGATAGCTGCACGTAGCGTTGAGCTGGCTCAGCTAAAGCTGAACCGAGATATGCATACCATAAACGCATGGATGACAGACCACGGTTTCTCGCTTGCTTTGAGCAAAACTGAGATCGTGATATTAACAAAAAAACGGATTGACACCATCGTGCCGTTGAGAGTAGGGGCCGTCGAAGTTCAGACCGTTCGTTCTGCCAAGTACCTTGGGGTTATGGTGGACAGCAAGCTTAGCTGGCGGGATCAGATTTTCCGTACGGCGGACAAGGCCGCTAAGGTGGTCTCCTCTCTTAGCCGGCTGATGGCCAATATCGGAGGTCCTCGGTCCAGCCGTAGAAGGCTGTTAATGTCTTCTGTCCAGTCCGTACTCTTGTACGGTGCTGAGGTGTGGGCAGACGCTCTTAATAAGGAGGTATATAGGATGCGGCTTGCCCGAGTGCAGCGTCAGGCAGCACTAAGAGTTGCATCCGCCTACCGAACAGTGTCCGAACCCGCTGTCCTGGTGGTTGCTGGAGTCATCCCGTAAAACTTTTGGCGGCGGAGAGAAAGGCAATTTATCAGCGCCGTGGGGAGGACCAGGCACGAACAGAGGAACGCACCCGCACCTACCAGCTGTGGCAGAAGAGCTGGGAACAGGAGACTCGGGGTGACTGATACAGCAAGTCCAACCTTGGGTTAATCGGCGGTGCGAAGAGGTGGACTTCTACTTCACCCAATTTCTGATGGGTCACGGCTTTTTCCGGTCGTACCTGTTCAGGATGGGCAAAGCCGTGTCACCCGATTGCATATATTGCCCAGGCATTCCAACGACGTGGAACACACCTTTTTCCACTGCCAGCGTTGGGAAAGGCCCCGCCTGGAGGCTCAACAGTTAGTAGGACTGCTGTCAGTGGACACGGTCATACCAATGATGACGGAGGGTGAGGACAATTGGACCTGTGTGTCACATTACATCCAGGGTATTCTCCGCGCCAAGAAGCTCGACCTTGCCTGGGATGCGGTGTAGGTCATAAAGTATCTAAATGCCAAAAACGGTGAGAGCCCTGAGGGCTTAGGTCACATGTTGGCCTGACTTGAAGTTGAAGTAATGTGACAAACAATTCCAGGTCTGTGTCCAACAGAGTAGAGGGGGTTTTTTAGTGAGTAGTCTGTGATAGTTTCAGGAGTCTCACACTACAGGCTGGCTACCTGTGTGCGTAAAAGCATTTTCCCTCCTCTCCCAAAAAAAAACAAAAAAAATCTACTCAAATCAAATTTATTATTGTTATTCATTGTAACGCTTTTATTGATTTGTTTTGTTGTAACTGTTTTGTTTATTTTCACTTGTTTTGTTGCAACCGCTGACTTTTTGCCATCTTGTTGCCGTTTCTTTCTTTTGTTATTATCAATTGATTCTTATTCTTTGTTTTTCACTCAACGATTATTGTATAACTAGCTTTAAGTAAGTCTTGTTTGTATTGCACTAAATTGTACTAAATATCAAAATGGTTGGAATGTAAAATAAATAAATAAATAAATAAATAAATAAATAAATAAATAAATAAAAACAACTTAAAATCAACCATAGATTTTTTTACGACCATTGGTATTAAGCTTTAGATATGATCCATTCTTCTCTGGGTTTATACAGGGTGTTTCAGTAAAGCGTAGCGAGCTATGCAGATTCAGATTCTACATGCAAAAATAAGTCGAAAATTAAGAATTTTTTTTTTTTCGATTTCGGCTTAGTTTGGCCGTAATCTGCCATTTTGTATTTTTTTGAAAATAATTAATTACTCAAAAACCCTTGGAGATATTTTTATGAAACTTGGTATAAACTTTAAGTCTACAGGTATAAACATTCTCCAAAAATATCTTCGATCAGGCTCATCTAGTTTCAAAACGGCGACCATTTAAATTTTTTTTTGTAATGGCCGCTTTTCATTGAGTTTTACTTAAAAAAATTTAAATGGCCGCTTTTTTGAAATTTGATGAGCCTGATCAAAGATATTTTCAGAGAATGTTTATACCTGTAGACTTAAGGTTTATACCAAGTTTCATAAAAATATCTCCAAAGGGGTTTTGAGTAATTAATTATTTTCAAAAAAATACAAAATGGCGGATTACGGCCAAACTAAGCCGAAATCGAAAAAAAGTTATTCTTCATTTTCGACTTATTTTTGCATGTAGAATCTGAATCTCTATAGCCCGCTACGCTTTACTGAAACACCCTGTATATGAAACTCCATTCACAGGAATACCCTTGAATAGTATATTCTGAATTTAAGAAAGAGTGAATTACTGAGACACTGAAGGTGTACAACCAAATTGTATTACTGCAATGAAATTTCTCTGTAGACAGATTCTTACTGTCTAGTTTAAGAGAGACTTCAAACCTTTCCAAATCATTATCCATAAGATATTAATTATCTGTGGTTGAGATCATCACAATTTAGAAAGCTGAGTGTCCAGCAGTGATTTAATTTATTAATCACACAGAGCTGGCTTTGGAGAGTGCAAACAATCAGAGCAATCCTTAACTACTAAAAAAGAAATAATTCCAAAACAATAATGGATAACAAAAATCCCAATGAGTAATATTAGTATTTATACTCCCCCTTTTTCTTTTTCTTAATAATTGTAATAGTTAAAGTAATATTCACAGATTATTATTTTTTTTTTTTTTGCACAAAGGTGCAAAAATTCTCTCTGAGGCGTGGAACCATATGTGTAGCCGCACCTGTTTCGCTTGTGCCTGAGGCAGATTCTGCAATCACAATTTCAACAGAAAACATATTTTCACTGATGAACAGCTTTTGTTTTAGAAGGTTGGAACTCAATATCTCTTCAAACACAAGGACAGAATAATTCTGTCTGGACCGATCCGATGTAAATATTGTAATGAATAAAACTTAAAATTATATTCACTTATATTTTATCCTTATGGATTAGCTCAAAATATTTTTTACAGAAAAACAAAAACATCAGCGTAGTGAAACTGAACTAACATAAAACACATAGCAGAATAGGTTTCAGGGGATCAAAAGTTTACAGTCACTTTTCCAAATCAATTATTGCCAACTAAAAAAGAGGATTTTGTAAGATTTAGAGTTTTTGCAAACAAAACCTACCACACATCTTGGCCACAGTCGGGTAGTAGCTGACTGACTCCACAGTACAAGCCAACACCCCAGCTAGCATGCCCAGCACTCCAGACAGGGTTATGGTAGGCATGCCCCATTGTCCTGTGGGCAAATGTCAAAGTTATCAAAACCTTTAATTTAAAACTTTTACTCTGGAGCTCTGATAATTGATAATAGGTACTTGAATACATTTTGAGTATCCCTAATATTAATAAACATCTAAAAAACTAGTTTTTGTAGTAGTAGAGCCAGAGCCATAAAAAGGTCAGTAGCTTTTTGATAATATTTCCAACTGAATCCATAGCTTTCCATGGTCTCGACTAAAGAAACAGCTAATCTTAGTAAAAAAACCACAAAAACAACTCCCATTCATAATTGTTCAAATACACTTTAGTTGTGTATATCTCTTTAATAGTACCTTAGACAAGTCGTTAAGCATGTTCCTGAATATCCATACAAACCTATCGTTTTTAACCTATCGGTTATCGTACGTTTTTGTGATATCCCTCCCAAATGTACTTATTTCATTTGTCTAGAACAACCAGGGGTCTTAAAGCTTTTCTACATAAATTTAGTTAAAGTGTTTTCCGAAGTCCTGAGTCCTAATTAAAAAAACTTCAAGTAAAATATAATAAAATGAAGTAAAAGTTTACCTGGGTATGGAACTCTGAACCAATCAGAGTCCTCAAGAATCTTAATCTTGACGTCAGTCCGGGCCGGGTGTCCTTCAGGAAAAAATTCTTGCCAAGTCAGGATACCACAGATGCCCCACATGATTCCTATAGTCAGAAGCACCTGTGAAAGAAAAGTTATTACCATATATAAAACTTACTCCCTCAGTAGATTTGTCATCCTTGTCTCAGCTGAATGAATTTTATTATTAGTACGTATAACAGACAGTGTTGATCTGGTGTCGCTAAAGTTGTGTTTTTGTTTACAATTTGTTTCCTGTTATTTCAATTATTTGAAACCAATTAAAACGATCTATTCATAAGGAATAACTTGTCCCCTAGTTCAATAACCAAGCAGTAGAGCACTAATCATGAAATTAACCTTAAAATAATAGAAACAATTTTCTGTACACACTAGCGCCATAGAGCACCATGACTTGCGCTCAGTACGTGTCAACAACATGAACTTGAATTTGCTCAGCTATCAGAAGTTGGCAGTCTCTTAACATTTCTTCAACTGGTTTATGTAAACCACCTGCACCTGTCTACTTAAGATAAAGGTTTAACAAGACAACAAGAGTACATAACTCATCATCTGCTTATTCATAAAGTATAAGGTGGCCGCTCCTTTTAATTAAGTTTATTAACGAAACTCTGGACTTATAGGCATGCGTACAAAGAACAAAGATTTACCGAATGAGTTATTTAGTGAAACCTGAAACAATATGCTTTTTCCTACAGTTACCTGACATAGTAGGCTTCTTGATTTATAGCACGCAAAATAGCTGTGATTCCTGCCTTTACTTACTTGTCCCGCACTCATTTCACTTGCTTGCAATCATTTTACTTTCTCGCATTATAATACTTTCAACCACACAACACAATATTGTGTTTGTATTAGACACGTAATACGGGTATGCTTTAAAACTACTTGATAACACTGCTAAATCGATCAGCTGGTGCAGTGTTTATTAAAGCCAAGGGTGGGATTTTACTAAGGCTGTGTAAAAACAACGCCATCAACACAAAAATCATGAAAGGCCATATTAATTACTTCAAACATAGTGTTCAAAGAGGTCTTGTAAACATGTAAAAATATGTAAATAGCTTTACATTATATTTGGAAAGGTTAATTATCCATGTAAACCCACATATATTCCTGAAGTAATTCACACTTAATTCAATGATGCACTTACTATGCAATATTAACTGGATGTTGTGTACCGGTACTTCAATAAGGGGGGTTTGAGAAGGATTCAGTTTATGGTTTGCACAGGTCGGCTAGTCTTGGCATAAACCTGATTAATGATGAATGTAAAAACCAATCATTGATAACTCTAACATAAAGCATATTTCATGTATAGAACCATATTGAGAAAAAAGTCGATAGTAAAAATAAATGCACCATACTAATAAAACATTTTTAACGTAACAACACTTTTAATTTAAATACATTTATACATTTTGTATAAGCTAATACAGTGTGTGAGTGGGAATTGATCGAAACATGATATGACCAATCGTAAAAATAACTGTAATATTATAAAAACCCACCCAGTTGGGTTTGTCACTCATCTGTCTTTATTCACATACAGTATACAAATACTACACAGTGCTACAACAAGTTAATCAATTATTGATCTTTTGTCTTACTAATTGCTGATAATCAGGGAGATTGACAGCTTGCCAAGCCTTCACACATTCTGAAGTAATGACTTCAGGTAACAGCAGGGGGCAAGTAAGAAGAATATATGAATTGATCATGAATGATGTAATATTATTAATTATAAGCAGTACAAATATATTGTGTGGCCTTCAAACTGAAGGTTAGTTGTATTAGCATCCTTTGGAAAAGGTGTGACAAGTGCGGCTTGCAATACGCCTTAGTTGTGCCCTCATCTCATAATATTTATAGTACAGTGATAGTGTTAGTGGTTGTAGATGAAAATATTCCTTTTTCAGATTGTTATGATTGAACATTGATGTACAAATCCAAGTGAGGTCGCGGGTTTGATTCTGAGCAAAATGTTAACTGGACACAGAACCATTTGTCATTGGGCTTTTATCTAACAAAATATCAGGGTTAAATAGAATGGTAATAACAAGACCATCGGGTTTGGACTATTCTATTTCAAAAACGTTTTTAAAATGCCAATGACATAAAAAGGGGTTTAAATACCATAAGTGGCTCAAAGATGTATATTTTGCACACTCTGTCTATGGCTTTAATCTAAATTAGGGTTCTTTTCTCTAAAACAAACATTGCGTAGAATGTCTACTTTAGACTTCAAGTCTTTTCTGTGTTATATACTTCGATGGTATTTTCACAGTAGGAGATTACCTATAGGCTAAGTGTTGTATTTATTAATTGTTCAGTAAATTTAAAGTTTCTTACAGGAAAAAGTTTGAAGAGGTTGAACCAGATGATTCTGAGCCCTTCTCCTCTCTTGTAGCTGATGCCTGGAACCTTTACTTCTGTCAGAAGCTGGGAGAACACTGTCAGCATCACTATGGTGCTGGAGACAACAGAGAAAAGCTACAAGTATAAGATTGATAATCACTGATTTATTGATGAATATATCCAGGTCTCACTTTGATTGGGCTGACTATGGGCTATGGGCTGACTCGGCTATAGCTCAAAGAGCCAAATGTATAGGAGGGGAGGGGGAGAATTTTCCCTCTAAGTTTTTTTTTCTATTCTTTTGATTAATTTGCCAAAAAGAACATACAAAACACCCTATTTTTTACCATTAATAATAAAGACTGGTAAGGTGGCGTCGTCCTGTAATCCAGCTAATAGGAGGCCACGAGTTGTGGATATTTATAGGCATGCACTGTGGATGCGATACTCCCTGGTGTGGATTAACGCCCGCACTAGTGAGTACTATGACTAACCGCAGTACTATCCTGATAATTAGACCAATTTGTTAAGGGAAAATGTGGTTTTGGATTTCCCTATAAACCATAGGTCCCTTAGTTGCCATTAGCTGTATGGGCTATTAATTACCAGCTGTATCTAAGGAATATGTTGGCCTTAGTCACTAACAAGACTACAAGATCTAGCCACTCATCCTACACTCATCTCCATTCATACTTGGTTTAAAATATTTGTATGGTAGCTATTTCAATAAAAAGTATTATTAAAGTATATTATTTTACCTCAAAATAGTGTTTAAACTGCTTTTAAGATACTTCCATCAAGGGTGGGGGGGGGGGGGGGGGGGGGGGGGGGGGGGGTAAAAGCTGTGCAACCCATGGTGTTCCTGATCCTAAATCTGGGTGTGTCTACAACATTTTTCTGTCCTATGCAATTAACTTAGGTATTAAAGGATTGTTTTAAGGTCAACAATTCTTAAGATTTACGATGTTAAGGCCTGTTCACACTATGGGCGCTAGACTTCTTACTATGTCTTTGATGTATTAATACATCACCTGGGCACTGTTCACTTCATACCAAAGCTACGTCTGGCTACGCAGCCCTTGAATCACCACAACTATTGCCCCCTCTACCGCCCCGCCAGCTCCACACTCCAACTGTAGCTTTAGCCGGCGTAGTGGCAGCAAGGTCGCTTCTGTCGCTTGGGTATTAATACGCCATTGTGAACACTCTCATGAAAATAACATTAAAAGCTATTTCACCTCTGCCGACACCGTTGTGGACAGTCCTCGATTGAGTAAAATGATCTTGATCTACGCTGTAATGAAGTTTGTTGCAGGCATACCTGGAAAGAGGCTTCTGGCACCAGAAACACAAACATGTTATAACAATTATAAAAATTACACAGAATTTTCAACCTAGAGGGGAGTGTGGAGTTGGTTTAAAATGCTGTTAATAGCATAGAACTGTTATAATAATTGTTATAATGGAATTTGTTTGGTCTTATTATTATATGTGCCTCTGTGTCTCTTTTTCATTCAGGCTTAAGCCTGTTATCCTAACAAAAAACTTGAAGGTAACTTAGGTCTTAGGTACGATATGAGCGGCGAGCAGCAGGTTGCGAGCGGCAACCTTAACAATACGTAAGTGGCGGTGGTGGCTATACAAATACGATACAAGCGGCAATTTTTTAAACGTGCATGTAATTGCCTCTATAAGGTGTCAGCATAGTTCAAGATGGGAAACTGTGCAGACTCTAGAACGTATTAAATCAATTTTTTTGTCATTTGTCTGTTTTAATAAGTGGACTTTGTAAATAAGGGGTATAGGAGATCAGGGTACAGCCGACTAACTTAAAGAGTATAAAAGTGTTTGAGGAACCCTACCATTGGCACCATCTAATTCTGTACATTAGGGAATTAGTAAAAGATTTTAGAAATAACTTTACGTAGGGTTTATATAATTATATACATCAATGTTAATGTTATACATTACTGCTTACCAGCCAGATATAGCCCATTGCTTGGACGCGGCATCTCCTGCTTGTTCAAACAATGACAGTCCCACCAAAGAAACTGTTGGCACTATGGTGAGGGGAGTCACAAACTTGAGTAGGATACCCATCACCCCTGCAATGGAAAAGAAAAACATGATATAGTACTCTGCACAAACTTGAGTAGGATGCCCATCACCCCTGCAATGGGAAAGCAAAACACGATATGTGATGTGGAAAGCGAAAAGGGATCTCTTGTCGGCGGTGCAAAATTTTCAGTACGGCCGATACCTATAAGTAATTAAGGGTGAAAATAACTAAATTTCCGGTTTTTATCGATTGTTATACCTCATTTATCATAGAACAGGACAGTATTGGTTACAATACCGAATTGAAGACATAAAAGGTCGAAATAAATCATTTTGTTAGCCTCTGCACGGTCTGAGAAAAGGTACCTCTTGTCGCTCAATGTTATTTCGCCATAACGACAAGAGGTCCCATTACTAATATTCACTTAATAAACAGATTTTAGTCCAAAAAATTAATTGTCCTGAATTCTAGAGGAAATTTAGAGAACTTCAACAAAGTTCAGTGTACGGAGAACAAAATATCTCACAAATTTTGCGGTCCCGACAAGAGGTACCTTTTCTTATCTTATGGAGAAATAACATACGACCGACAAGAGGTCCCTTTTCTGAAATGCGATTTTTACAAAATGCTTCTATAAAACAATTATTTAAATGAAAACTACCGAGAGTTAGGACAAAAATTGGTTTTGCCTCCAAAGAGGACATTATAAGCTTTCTTTTGATACCAAAATCTCTTCTTAAATAAAAAATACCCTTGCCGCAGCAAACCTGCAGACTAAGCGAATTTCCATTTGCCTGATTGGATTTAGACTAAAATGTCTCCTTAAAAATATCATATTTATTCCCTATTTAAATAGAATCAGTTTAACACATACTTAGGTTTGCTGCAACAGGGAGGGTAAAAGTGTTTTTTTATGTAAAATGTTAATAGTTAGTAAGAAATAAAAACATTTTCCAAATTTGGGCAAAATATGTTAATAAACAAGCACACTACAACGGTTTACTTATTCTCCATAAGAATAACATGGGAATTTTAAATTAACAATTTTTTGGAATTTTCTCCGTAACCATTAGGTGCATTATAACGCTTCAATATACTAAATTATTTTTTTTTTTAAGCTCTACAAAATAGTTTGGAAAGAAATTTCAAAATTTTATGTTTTTTTGGGTCAAAAATAGGAAAAACTCATTTTTACCCCATAAAAGCCCCCATAAACCCCTGTTCCCATGGTCCGATCATGCTGGTTCGCGAACTCGTTCGAATAAACGTAGGTTTACACGTTTGTACCAAATTTCATCAAAATCGGATCATTTTTGCTTGAGTTATCGCGCTAACGGACACACATATATATATATACATATATATATATATATATATAAATGCAAGAAAATAATAAAAATATATATATTTATATAAATATATATATATATGAATTTGAACGGATGGTGTTTTTGGCCTCTAGGGACATCAAAACAAACAAAAAAAATCGGTCCCGGGTCCAGGTCTTACCATGAGTACTACGGTAATAGCTTATTCCCTATATGGGAAATTCGCTAAAAAAACTGTTTTAATACGTACTTGAAATGTTCAAAAGGGGTTTTCTCAAAATGACCCTTTTCAATAACAAAATTTCAAAGTCCTATAACTTTAACAAAGAAAATCGCAGATGCATGGGACTTCCACCAAGTGATTCAGAATTTAATAAGGAATTCAAATATGTATATAACTCAAAATAAAAAATTCCCGACAAGAGGTCCCTATTCCCTTTCCACATCACATATAGTACTCTGCACAAACTTGTGTAGGATACCCATCACCCCTGCAATGGGAAAGCAAAACACAACAGCAACAGTGCTCTGCACAAACATGAGTGGATACCCATCAAGCTTGCAATGGGAAAGTAAAACACAACAGTACTCTGCTCAAACTTAAGTAGGATACCTACCCATCACGCTTGCAATGGGAAAGTAAAACACAACAGTACTCTGCACAAACTTAAGTAGGATACCTACCCATCACGCTTGCAATGGGAAAGTAAAAAACAACAGTACTCCTGCACAAACTTAAGTAGGATACCTACCCATCACGCTTGCAATGGGAAAGTAAAACACAACAGTACTCCTGCACAAACTTAAGTAGGATACCTAACCATCACGCTTGCAATGGGAAAGTAAAACACAACAGTACTCCTGCACAAATTTAAGTAGGATACCTACCCATCAAGCTTGCAATGGGAAAATAAAACACAACAGTACTCCTGCACAAATTTAAGTAGGACCTACCCATCACGCTTGCAATGGGAAAGCAATAGACAACAGTACTCTGCACAAACTTAAGTAGGGTACCCATCAAGCTTGTAATGGGAAAGCAATAGACAACAGTACTCTGCACAAACTTAAGTAGGATACCCATCACGCTTGCAATGGAAAAGCAATAGACAACAGTACTCTGCACAAACTTAAGTAGGATACCCATCAAGCTTGTAATGGGAAAGCAATAGACAACAGTACTCTGCACAAACTTAAGTAGGATACCCATCATGCTTGCAATGGAAAAGCAATAGACAACAGTACTCTGCACAAACTTAAGTAGGATACCCATCAAGCTTGTAATGGGAAAGCAATAGACAACAGTACTCTGCACAAACTTAAGTAGGATACCCATCAAGCTTGTAATGGGAAAGCAATAGACAACAGTACTCTGCACAAACTTAAGTAGGATACCCATCAAGCTTGTAATGGGAAAGCAATAGACAACAGTACTCTGCACAAACTTAAGTAGGATACCCATCACGCTTGCAATGGAAAAGCAATAGACAACAGTACTCTGCACAAACTTAAGTAGGATACCCATCACGCTTGCAATGGAAAAGCAATAGACAACAGTACTCTGCACAAACTTAAGTAGGATACCCATCATGCTTGTAATGGGAAAGCAATAGACAACAGTACTCTGCACAAACTTAAGTAGGATACCCATCATGCTTGTAATGGGAAAGCAATAGACAACAGTATTCTGCACAAACTTAAGAAGGGTACCCATCAAGCTTGTAATGGGAAAGCAATAGACAACAGTAGGCCTACTCTGCACAAACTTAAGTAGTATACCCATCACGCTTGCAATGGGAAAGCAATAGACAACAGTACTCTGCACAAACTTAAGAAGGGTACCCATCATGCTAGTAATGGGAAAGCAATAGACAACAGTAGGCCTACTCTGCACAAACTTAAGTAGGATACCCATCATGCTAGTAATGGGAAAGCAATAGACAACAGTAGGCCTACTCTGCACAAACTTAAGTAGTATACCCATCACGCTTGCAATGGGAAAGCAATAGACAACAGTACTCTGCACAAACTTAAGAAGGGTACCCATCAAGCTTGTAATGGGAAAGCAATAGACTAGACAACAGTACTCTGCACAAACTTAAGTAGGATACCCATCATGCTTGTAATGGGAAAGCAATAGACAACAGTATTCTGCACAAACTTAAGTAGGATACCCATCACGCTGCAATGGGAAAGCAAAACACAATACTCGAGTACCCAGCACAAACTTGAGTAGGATACCCTTGCTACGGGAAAACAATACACAATACACCACTTTCACTCTGCACACATACTAGAAATGTGTGTTTAAGTTTTAAATATAGCAAATAAAAGTATTTATAAACTGCATTGATTTAACTATGTCCATTAGGTAGGAAAATAATTTTCCATAACCTTATGAACAAAAAAATGTGAACACAAGTTTTTACAATAAAGGAAGAGTAATAATTAGCAAAATTTTTCTGATGTAAGGTGTACTTCCCAAATGATTCACCTATCCCGTCAACTTCCACCCTAGTATCCACTGTTTATTCTAGGTAGACCTACCCCCCTCTCTCACAAAACTCTTCCACTGGCTCCGTACTGAACGTTTCAACTTGAATCCTAGCTTGAATTGAGCCTCTGACACACCGTAGTGCACTGCATAATATATCGTATTCTTTCTTGTGATCCAACTTTTTAACCACACTAAATTAAAAGGTCAATTTTTTGTAAGCTATATCACTTTTTATATCCCCTGCAGTTTTCACAGTGTATAACTAAAAGAGAATATGGAACTTTAACAGTACACTTTATGAGAGGCTCATTTGTCCAAATTTTTTTTATAAGAATCTGAATCCTTTTGTTCCATAGGTACTAAAGTCATTGAAAGTGAGCAAGTAAATTGTTTATCAACAGCATTACCTCTTGATCACTTACTGGTTGTTTGGTGTTCTGCAGTCAAATGTATTAAGTTTGGTAAATAATCAATTAGTAACCGTTCTAATGATTTTTGTAAAATAACAATATCGACATTAGTACCTACCGAAGTAGCCGATGAACACCTGCACCAGAGAGGAGACTGCTATAGCGCCTGACAACTCCCGCATGCGGACCTGCCACACCTCCGTGCGGTTGTCCGGGGACATCTGGTCTAGAACATCCTGAGGAGGACATTGCCACCGGGGCAGACTGAGGATGGCTAGGGTCGGCACCAGGAAGGATATCGTCCCTCCCTGGACAATCGGCAGTCTGTGCAAAATATAGTTAACTATGATTAAGTTTTGATGATTAAATTTTAGATCGGAGTTTGTAATCCAATGATATTTTTCAGAGTAGATTGTTTTGTTAACAAACTTCTGTTAGTAGTTTACTTTAGTTTCTAGAAAATCTGTAGGAGTCTAGTTGGATCCCTGCGGTAATTTAGTTAAACATCGATTGGTTTACAAAAAATCATTCTTAAAAATAGTATAGAAATGTATTTCTCTTTTAGTACGGTAATATACTTTGATCTAGGTAACTAGCTAGAGTTCTCCTACGTTCAAGATCCATAGACTACTTTAAAAAAATTACAAACTCTTGCATTTTAAGAATAGAGGACACAGTTTTTCTTAATGAATTAAATAATGTACCTAAACATCAGAACAAAATATATTTGAAATAATTCAAACATTGTCAACATATCTCTTATAAAGCTTGACAACATGAAAAGACTTACCACTTCCGGAAAAGAATTGTTTAAATGTAGAAAACAAAAAGTCACTTAGGATAACTAACTAAATTAAATTTAAACTTCTTGTAATGTTGTGCAAAGTAAAACTCTGATATTATTCCTAAACAGTTTGAACATTTTCTTACGACAAGGAATAATAAAAAATAATAAACTAATCTACCAACCTACAACCAAAAGTGACTTGGAACCAAGTTACCAAGCCAGTGACAAAGATCATAGTGGAGATAATGTGACCCCTGGCAGGGTCATCTTCCTTCATACACAGGGCTGGTGTCAATATGAAGGGGATGCTGACTATGGCCCCAATCATGGTCAAGTAGTGCTAAAAAAGTCTAGATAAGTGAAGGAAAAAAATATCATGGTGTTTTAACCTCCAACACTAACAAAGTCCCATGCCTCAGGGTGAATAGTGCTTTTTGTGGGTTGAAAACTGTTTAGCTCCCTGCTCCCTCAGTAGATATCCTGCTGAAAGGGGTATCTATATAAATAAAATTAGAGTTTTGTCTGTACATTGCTCAGAATTATATATTTTTAGGTTATTTTTACGTCTTATACATTAAATAAGCAGAAACGAGTCTTATCTCAATTTCTGTCTGTCTGTCTGTCTGTCTGTCTGTCTGTCTTTCCCTTTGTCTGTAACACTCAAGATGGCATTTTACGCTATCTTCTCCTGGAAAACGAGAGTACCTATCAAGATCCAAGTCATTTTAATGTATTCACTGGATTGGCGAGATTGTCTTTAGCCATTAAAATATGGCCTCACTACTTTGTAAATAATATTACGAACGTTCAAAAATGTAGTTTTGTGCGATTTATGTCAAGTTTTCGTCCAATTTTTATTGCATAATCATCTATGAAATAACGAACAGCTGTTCGGATCAAGATTATTTTTCCTAGCTGTCACTGATATGTTTACAAATGTTGTTTAAAAATACCGCAACCTTTTTCAATCACGTTTTAAATGTAAATCCCAAGTGATTAAAAACGTTTTTCTTACATAACGGATTTAATTAATCGAAAGTGCAATAATATAGTGTAATAGTGTAACCGTGTAAATGAAATTAAATAACTAGGCATCATCCAGTTCAGGAACCAGAGATTCTTTGTGTATAAATTGTTCTTGAGTTTTGATAACCAGAAAGAAGGCCTTGAATCAGTGTTGTATACGGCTGGGAAACTAAATTTAATAATGATCGTCGCCAATGGCTTAGAAATATGGTTTCCACTCATTGACACGGCGCTTCAATGGCGGTTGTGTAAAGTGGTAAGTAAAAAATCACAACTGCAGTGGTTGATTGTAACAGAGGTTTACGGATGATGCTAAACTCGCTTTTTTTCTAATGTGTTATTTTCTGTTCCTACCATTGACTATATATATATATATATAGTCAATAGTACCTACTCACCGTGTGATGCAATCGCTGGACCATACAGCCATGCTCTTGGGTACGTACGCCTACCCAATTATTCATAACAAACTGTTCGACGACGATCCTTGATACCGGTACTTTTCCCTAGAATACACGGCCTACCTACTTAAGAAATAAAATTACAAACGTCCAAAAACCCAACGTTGTGTGATTTTTGTCACATTTCCTTCTAAGATAGCCTTTACCAATCATTGTTTAGAGAATAGGTACGTAGGGCCTAATCTATTAAATAACAAAAAGTTGTTTGTATGAGGTTGTTTTTTTTTAAAAACTGACACCGATAAGTTTACATTAAAAGTTGTTTACAAATAAAGCAATGATTGGGAAATAACTTTGATTGCCGTTTTAAAACGTTTTACGAGAAAATCAAAAACCAAGAGATCAATAACCTCGGGACTTGATTAACTCATATAATTGGTCGGCTGTACTATAGTTCTCAACTGTGAACGTTGGTTTTTGGTACCGGTTCTATTCCTTAGAACCGTTGTTACTGTTGGTAGTAGCAAGAATCATTTTTAAGTACCAACACATCACTGTACTTTACAAATTAGTTATCGTTGGTGTTGCACCTTATTTATTATTACAGGCGTATTAAATTTAATTGATGTCTTAACTGTAAAATTTTTGCTTTTTCTTTCTTGATTCCAAAATGTTAGTTTATGCTAAGAAAACGATAACGCACTTTAGTAAAAAATTTATTCAGCTAACCATAATGAATTGTTTAAACGCTTTACGTTGTTTATGTATCAATAGTTCGTGGCCTATTTTGGTAATATTTACTATAAATTACCAATCGTCTATACCAGGGTGGCTGACCACCCTGGACCAGTCGTCTTCATTTCATATAGTAAGCCGTCATTTCGGGTCATCATCGGTCCAAGCAAATATACATTGTTATGATGACATTAACAAAATATTTTAGATACTAATTTTACAAGTACTTTGTTATGCTTAAAGCGTAGCAAACCCCCTAATTAAGTTCTGTATTTTTGTGTGTATGTCTGTTAGTAAAGCATTAATGTCCTTATTTCTCAGTGTTTCACGGAAAGGACAAAAGTACCTTTATAATGAAAATGTCAACACGAATAAAGTGTTAAATTGGGAGGTTGAAGTAGTACCTTAAATACTTTTAACCATTGTGGAAGGTAACTTTCAATTATAGGCCTACATTAGGGCTATGCCTCATAGATCTATAAAGCATTTTTTAGTTTAATCATTGGATTTAACATATGGACCAACACGACCCAGGTTACATTTAATTTCGAAGCATTTGTTTTGGCTTGAAACTGTCAGATACTGTATTTGCGAAGGTTTATATACTGTATAATAGTTTTGCCAGCATATCTGAAAATATGCAAACCAAATTCTGTTCTTAATAAAAAGGTTTCAATAACTGACTACAATAAGATCCCCGTGCGTAGAACGGGCACACAGCTAGTATATATATATATATATATCAAAAACCACTTTTTGAGGTCTAAGGGGACCCAAAACAAATAATCCACTCAAAACTCAAACTCCAAACTTTTGACTAAAACAGTACTTTCTCCATACCTACCTGTATGGTATATAGGAGGAGAAAGTAAAAAAGAAATCTAATATTATAAATCTAACACAACAAAGATCAGGTGGGGCATGGCATATTACCTGACCGATATGAAAAAGAAAGTTGTGTTAGTTGTATAACATGACTGAGATAGAAACTTAACACAACTTTTGCGAAATAAAGAGGAAAACTTGTTAGTATTATAATGGATTTAAGTATATACACACATTCTGACAGATCATGAACTTAAATTTAACTCAAATACCTGGAGGGCCATAAAAATACACAGGTACCATGGCGGGACATCGTCTATACCGTAGGTGATTTCGCACTCATACTTTTCTTCTTCAATATTCTGCTGCATTTTAGAGTGCCCATTTATATCTCCCTCAATCAGGTTCACTGCCTGCAATATTCGTATTGATTAAATAAACAAATAAACATAGAGAAAAACTATAGCAAAATCAGATACCGTACTAAACCATTGAAGATTTTATTTAATTCAACCTTTAACTTAAGAAAATTCCATTTATTCCTTATTACTGGTATGTGTTCTTCGACTGTAAGTATTAAAATTAATCAGGTTATGAATCTTAACATAAACAAATCCACAAAAGCAATGTAGCTGATGTTGTATTGCAGCATTAAATAGGCTACAAAACAATCAAATTCTAAGTTCACACTTTGTCGTCTTTGTCGAGTGATTTTGTTTTCAGCGTTGTTTGAGTTTCAATCCATCAAGGGCCTACTGATTATTTTAGTCTTTAAAAAACGTATGTATAAATATAATTATTTTGTAAGACAACATTATTTCCAAATGTGTTCCGACCAACCGGAACCTCAAGAAATTTTAGAGATTAAAGGCTTGTTTCACCTGATATGTTATCAACCTTAAATAATCCATTGTAAAGTGTTTTGTAAGATCTTACTTATCTGCCATAAAAACGTTATTATACAGACAATGCCATAGAATATCTCTAGAATTACCTTGATCGGGTCATAGTTCCAAGTTCCAAACCTTTACAAAGACAATATATGGAAACAATTTGCAATCAATGTTAACCATAAATTTGAAAGTCAAGATAAAATATTTCGTTCAAACTATTCAAAACCTAAACATTACTTTGGTGGACGGATTAGAAAATATATCCTTAAAAAAAGGTTCCCTATAAAACATTTTCAACTTTTGACACATTTGACCATTTCAGGGGTAGCAGTTGACATTTTCTACAGCTATTTGTTCATTTAATATATAATTTGTTCACTATAAAATCCATACTGGTTCAGAAGATATACATACCAATACCGGCACTTCTAAAAAAAAAAACACTCTTACTTACCGTTTGTAACCATTTTAAACCATGATTCATCAACTCAAATTTACCTCCAAGTCTTTTTTTAATGGGTAAAATGTTATATAAAATTATATAGAATATTTTCTTCTACTTAATTTGTAAGACATAAACAAGAAAAATAGTGATTCAGAATAGCAGTTTAAAATCTATGGCACTGTTTTCATTATTTTAACATTTATTTTTATTTTCTATTTGTACTAAAAACAAATCACACATAAAATTCACTCAATAGTAGATTAATCATCCATGTAAATCATCTAAAGACTATTTTAAGGTTAGTTTATTCCAATTCAGATAGAGGGTGTGGTGTGTTTATTTCAATATTTTTTGCTATTTAAGCCAATACACTTTATTGTAACCAAACTTAAATTTGTATTCAAGTGATCTCTGAATATAAGGAAGTTTGTTTAACATACAATTTCATCCTATTGACTAAAAATATCATTCATAACAAATCAGCATTAAGGCTTGGTTGTAAAAATAGGAATGCATTCTTTTATGAATATAGGTGACAATCTTCTATGAAAAAAATGCTCGTTGACCACTAGGTCAATGTGGTTATAAGGACCTAATAAATATTGTACAAATAATAATTACTTACACTTAGCCCTATACCGTGGTCTCCCATCGTTACCTATGTCCAGTCAGATCGAAGTACAAAGATACACTAACTTAACTACTAACTAGAGCTTCTTCCCCCACCACAACAATATAGATCCTGTGACAATAAGTAGTGCTTGGGAGTCAGCTGTTGATAACAACAGATAATGATCCTATTCCATTTAGTAAATGGTCAACTTTCAAAACATTGTGAACCCTATAGGCACAGAGCAATCTATATGGATGTTGTTTCTCCCTGCTACAGGCTAATTGTGTTAACATAGGCTTATGTCCCTAGAGTAATTACATAAAATTTAGGGGCAAATACACATTTCACTCAATCTTTTGTAAATAATATATTACGACATGGAAGAAATCACTGAATAATATATATTACTGATTGATTGAAGTTAGGATTGAATTAGTTGCACACAAACATTTATTTGATTGTGTTCACTGTAACTGTGTGTAACTGTGTGTGTTTATAACTTTATTATTCAGTGATACCACCATACGAATAGGTAATTTGAGTTTATCAAAACGAAAAGAAACATGGTAACGTCTTTATTGATTTATGTTGTTTAACCTAATTTAAAAAAATGTGCCTGGTTCTATACTTTAGTGAAATGGTACAAACTCTTTCTTAAGTTCTAAAAAAAGTTTCTTAATGGTTCGTTTTTCTTTTAGTTAACAATTTTTTGATGTTTGTGAATCCTATATTTTCAAAAGCCATAACCAGTAGTAATTTGTCAATTTGTAAAAAAAGGTATTAACAGAAACTATTAAAAAAAAGTAGTTAACGGTTTGGCATGTTATCAAACCTATTTGGAGGTATTCCACAACTAATCCCAACTAAAGCTCTTGGTTATCATAACTACAAAACTGTTTTGTGTAATCCTTGATACGTAATGCATTGATAACACGACTCTTTTAGAAGTTAGCAATCAAATATTTTACAGGTATTAGATATATAATTAGATATTACAAAATGTAAAAAAATACCCTCGCAGTTGTTTTTTTTCCTCTTTATTTTATGGTTGAAATTAGACCATGTTAATATTCAGAAAAATATTTCAACATTAAACCATGATGTCATTACTGCAAATAAGTAGACCTCTCGTGCAAATGTAAAATCTAAAGCCGGGTTTGATATGACGTGTGTTGTGTTCTAATAAAAACTACCGTAAATATTTCTGTATAATTTTTATGAAAGATATTTTATAACAGATTATTTTTTGATTACAATACCAGGGGATATATTAATAGTGTAAAACTAGATTATAATATCCATTTTAAAAACTTTCAAAGCTGGCTAAATTGCAGGAAATATCAAACAATAAAACAGCATCCACACAACTTCGACAGAACTAACATTAATTGTCTTCAGCTCATATAGTTGTCTTCTGTAATGGAGTACGTTTAGGTTTAATCAGTGATAATGTTCATGAAAAGGGTTCGTCTTATACATTCTATGACATTCATAGCTGAATTGGTTTCGGATTCTGCTACATGTTCAAGATAGTTATATAGATTGTAGTTTCTCACAATCGAGACTTGAATGGTTTCAGTGTTATTTATTTTCAGTATAGGGAATGCCAAGAGTGCAAAAAACCTATAGTTTTTACTGAAAAATCCTTCAAGCTGCATTAAAACTAACCGACAATGGTTTTTGTATGAAAGCCTTATGATGCAGCTATCTATAGACTGTTAAACCGTGAACTACCATGTGCATTACAAATTGGTAGGCCTATGATTATCTGGATGAATACTAAGCCTATTTTGATTATATTATGTTCGCAATTCAATACAAATATAAAAAAATATGTGCCTATGTGTACCTTATTTTGGACACCAATAAACAATTCCAACAATAGAGCTAAAACTCAAACCCACAATACTCGTGTGTCTGTCGCAATTAGAAGATAATCACGCAATTAACTGTCCATAACCGTAGGATAATTGTTTCAAGCCCTCATTATCGTAAACAACCTCCCATTTACACTGTTGCTCGATCCATATTGGCTGTTAAAGACGTGCTATTTTAAATAAAAAATAATTTAGTGTACCTAATGTTTTAAGATTTATTGGAAGGCTGAATAGTGCCTAAAGACTAAGACGGATAGTTTCTATGTTTCTATGCATTTCAATTATAAAAATATACCAATGATTGTAGCATATTACATATATCCATAAAAAGGGCTGCAAATTAAAGATTGTAAAAGATTTGTTTTATGCTTTATCAGTTTTTTGTCAGTTTTTAAATTTTTAAATATTATATTACAGTTTATTATAATATTATTTACTGCCCATTGGCCTTGAAATTGCATTTTACATATTTGTTAATAACAACCAACCATCTAAAACTCAGTTCTTCAGAAGGTTATGAAGGTTTGTTACGACAGGGAATTTTAAAATTCACTCCAGTAAAAAAAAAACTAAAATTAAAGCTCTGACCAGATTGTATAATATATTTAAAAAAAATAATAAATATGTAGCTAAATTATTTCTTTTAGTAAATACCGTTTAAAAGGTATTTTTTATTTTAATTTGTTATTTATACCATTGAACTCACAAAAACTATCGAATCATCTATTATTTTTAATTGCAGTTAAGTAGTTTTAAAAATATATTTATCTTTTTATGGCGTGAAATTTAATTTATAAATAATCTTAAAACTTATAGCTTCTGTGCAAAGTGATAATTCTTGAAAAGTAATCGTTATATTTGTAGAGTCTATCGTTGTTAGTTAGTTTCTAAGACAGGCTTTAAATGTACAATGTTTTCCTTCATTTGTACTGACTCTGCACGCACAGCATTAGTACAGTACAGCTTGCATGCGGTGGGAAGAAATTGGAGGCGTTGTTTAAATTGTGGAAATCCGTCCAACGTCGAGCAGACGCACAGGCAGCACTTACCTATGTCTGCTGATTTCATAAATTTAATCAAACTAATTAATACACAAATGTCCTATTTTATTGTTAGTTTTAGTTTATATTTTGTAATTATATATTTTATATTCAAAAGTATGTACTTGTTTTCTGTATATATTATGTGGAAATAAACATATTATTTCATTCATTCATTCATTGTCTTACATATTTTTAGTAGATTTATTTTAAATTCTAAAATTACTCGTAAAACAAAAGTTAGTAAAAAGGGCTGTTTTTATTTTTACAGAACAAAATAGAAACAAGATTTAATGGTAGCCTGTAGTGTATGGAAAGAAAATAAATAGTAGCACAATACAAAAAAACTGAAAAATTGCACACGGCAGGAGAAATTGCTTTAATTACATACCTACTTATATACATTTTAATAATTTTATAAAATTAATAAGCAATATTTTAGTTTGACCTAAGTAGGCATACTGGTTTTGATTATGAAATGAGGTTTCGATGCGTAAGCTGTTGACACCCAATATTTGGGTTTTGCACAGTTCAGCATCAGATTTTATGTAATCAACACCAACATTAAATACCTACAGTAACGGTCGAGCCCTTTCAAAATGCAAATAAATCGAGTGATGTAGTTCCGTTATCTCTTCAGATAAGTACTTTTGCTTTTACTTTAAAAATAATATCTTTGTAATAATTAGAAAATTTTCTCAGCTTTTTAGATTTACGAAAAACTGAATTTGTTAAACACCAGTAAATCTAAAATATAATTGGATTAAAATGTTGCGATTATTAATTAAAATATAACGTGTCACACAACTTGCTCAAACCTGTTTGTGTTAACTGGTGAACTATTGACGATATTTTTATCTGGTAATCAAACACATTATATGCGTTTATGTGTGTGTTTTGCACAATGTGTGTGTTTTTTTCAGTAACGTTTACAATGGTGATTTAGAATAAGATTTTATTATTACTGCCGTAATATGCGTAATAGGTACATGGCAAGAGATAGAGTGATTAAGAAAGCTACAACTGAATAAAACGAATAAGGAAAGAAACTGTTATAATTCTAGTTCCAGAAATTAAGACCAATGCATTACGCTTAAAAATTATTTGTAAACAAGAATACTTAATTAATTTTTCCTAAATATTCTGACTTAACGTTATTTCAGGTGACAAAAGTATACTTTAAAGAGGGAGAATGAAATTAAAAAAAGGGGGTTTGGGGAATTTGTTTTCTAGACTTTTAAAATAGTAGGTTTTACTTCCTCTCAGAGCTTATGACAGAAGAGCTTATGATTTTAATATTAAAATAGAAGGAAATGCCAGCCGATCCCATGTCCCACTACGACTAAGATAAAATATGGGTCTAAAAGCTTATTTATGAGTTTATTATGCTTTGCCATATTTGTACATTAATTGTTTTACTACATATTTTCCATTTTCAAAGGAAGCTCACGATGTTATTTTAATTCATCATATTTCTTTAATTTATGTTTTGTTTGGATCCAAAAAAGCTGTTTTTAGAAAGTACTTAGAAAAACTCTCCCTCACCATTGTGGAGTTCACCACATAAACATTATCACGGACAAATTATAAAGTGAGATCTAATTTAAAAATTACTCGAGTTATCTTCTTCATACTATTATTTAAAATTCTTCACATAACCTTTCTTAGAACCTAATTTAGGAATTTATAACTTAAAACTTCATTTAACTACCCATTACAATAGAATATGTTATCTGCATTGCAACAATTATATTTCTATTTAATTCGAGAAGAATTTAAGTTTCACCCAGAACCAAAGATTAAAATACGTATATTAGAAAACAAAATAAAACTATATTCCTTACAGATTTGTCATCCTTGCAGATTTCCTGAAGGCACTTTTTTCAGATTATTTCCGTCCGGTTTATCAAGAAAAGTTTTGTTGTTTAATGTCGTTTTACCAAATACTTTATACTATTTATAGTTCTTTCTACCAAAGAGCGGTACGCAAACCGTAGTTACCACTCTAATAGAGTGATAATAGTAGACTTATTAGTAAACTTAAAAGACTACAAAAGGAAACACATATAAACAGCCTTCAAGCTGTACAATTAATTAAATAAGTCTACTTGCACTATTCAAAGGCTATTATATGCTAATCTTTTGAAATTTCCCCACTGTCCCATCTCATACTTGGGTGATCGGATCCATCGGATCCAACTAAAGTAGAGTGAACCGCCAGCTGCCCTTTAACCTCACCTAGGGTCACTGGTGGGCAGACTCAGACAGCTGCTCGTATATAATAGGATCATCAAACTTTGCACAATACGCAGATAAAGATATCACTGGATTTTGAGAGGAAACCCATATTGGAAGGAGACAATTCTTTTGAAATGTCATGTTTTATTGTACGTTACTTCTGGGGGGTTCAATGCAATCGTATAATTTATTTGATTAGATTAGATAAGATTTATACGTCACAGGGGTACCAGGGTGTTAATAGAAAGGCAAAGATGAGAGGTTGACGAGTGTTGAGTGGAATGACATTTTTTTGGACGTTGTTTTTTCGGCTTTGTCCTCTTTCTAATCCCATTATTTTTTGTATGTTTCACAAAACAAGTTCTGTTCACATCAGTCAAAGCAGTAGTACAACGACAATCAGGTGCAAAGTCACAGCACCAGTGAAGTGATCAAATTATGGCCGCATCTTTGAACTGGCTAAGTTTCTTCAGGGCAAGCTACAATTCAACTATAAAAAAACAGAGATCCGACTGTTCAATTTCAACAATGGAAGACTTACATTTTACCCCAAAAGTTACTCATATCCTTCTCTAACCCATTTTTACAGCAATTTCAATTAGATCCTACAGGCTTCAATATTTTCCACAAACAAGCTCTGTTGACAATAATTAAAGCAGTAGTACAGCGACGGGCGGTGAAAGGTCGCAGTCGCTGGTACCAGTTGACCAGTTGACCACCTACTGCGAGATGCTATCTGATATCTACAACTGACCATTTGCATTGTTAATGGCTGTCTGCGCATGATCAGTGCACGAAGCGTGTGCAAGCCGTTGCGCATCTTCTTTACCTGCGCAGTTATTGATTGTGGAAGAAATTGGTGGATTTGGTAAACAAATATAAAATCGTGTTTGGGCAATAGTAGGCTACTGTATTTCTCACTATAATCTAATGTCTGAATATTTTGACACAAGATTGATTTGAGCTTTGGCATGGATTAACTATGTTTTTAGCATAACTGCGCCGTTTTTAAGCAACCAAATTCACAAAACTTAAATATTATACAGCACTTAGTAAATAAATTAGCTTGGCTATGTATGTACATTTGGTATACATAAGTGGGAATATACTTCCTTGAGTTGCAGAAGTGTAACTTAAGTGAAGTTACAACATGTAAATTGCATTATTTATGCTTACAAGGGATGAAATTGCCTAAGTTTCTCAAATTTAATGCTTTAAATGGTTATTATTACAAACGACTCTAAATCTTTAAATTTGTATTTTAACGTACAACCTTATACTGAAGCACTGGTCTAGTGGCCACTTCTGTCTGGAGGTCTAAAATGAGATTTAAAAATCACTAATGACTTCATAATGTCGTGATCTGCAGGTTTTTTCCACCAAAATATTTAAGTCGGCTTTAAAGCTTTAGGTCAGCCTATCTAGAATAGTAACTATTGAACAAACCCCGGAGTATTCCCTATACCAGAATAATAGCCGGTCATTTAAGATAAGCACCTTCAAGATAATAATTAGAAATTTAATAGCTTTACTGATTTGAATAACGTAAAATTAAAACCAATACAGGCCACACTGAAAAAAATAGGAACAACTACCTTTAAGAGCTTCAAACTTTTAAACACAAAAATAGCCTAATTTACAGAAAGAAAAAAACAGAAACTTCCTACCCACCAACTGAAGCAATACAAAATGCCTACTTAATACTATTAAATTTCATCCATATAACAAAGTTAAACAAACTACCTCAGTTTTAACATGACTAGACGAGCTGTTCATTTCGATCACAACTTTGAACGGAAGTGTAACCTACACACACACACTCACACAGACATCACTTCGAAAACCACTTTTTTGGGTCCAGGGGGTCCCAAAACGAATATATCCACTCAAAACTCAAACTCGAAAATTTTGACGAAAACAATACTTTCTCCATATACATTGGTATAGGGGGAGAAAGTGAAAATGAATCAAGCCAGAGACGCATAGGAAAAATGGATGGAAATAAATTACAAGGTAAAAAGGTCCACTAAGAGAACTTACCCTCTAGTCCTATAATTATACTTGTCACACGCAAACACAGCCCCTAAATGACGTATGGTGAACGTCCGGCTTTAGAACTACGGCTGTAATTTATAAGGGTGGTCAAGAGAAGGTGATTAACTAACCTGATTTATTAGTCTGGCTTCTGGATGGTTATCCTTTGAGGTGTGCTTTGTTTATTTAATCTTCTGTAATGTTTTAACCAGCAGCATGATTACAGTATCGTGAAACGTGGAACCCTTGTTTTTAAACAAATCTTTTTCCATTATTTCGAAATGGAGAATTTGGTTTTGTGGTTCTAAATTATACTTGCCGGACATTTTATTGCATAATGCTTGCCTGGTTACCATAAGGCTGCTGGTTCGATCCTGAGAAAAGTCAGTAGTTATTCGATAGCTCGAAACTGGTCCTCACAGTCCTTAATTTTTTGGGACTTTTAATTTAACTAGGTGAAACCCGTCGAAATCGACGGTTACTTTCAAGGCTTACCGTACGCTAATTCATCTAACTGCGATAAATTGAGTGAAATTATACATATTTAAAGCATTTTTTAAAGATTAATAAGTGTAAAAACAATAATGATATTAATTAATATTAACACTTCCGTGATTTAATCAGTGTAATGCAGATTAATCTATGATTTGATTTTGATATGAAAACAATCTGTTCGTTGGGAAGACACGTTCTAACTTCAAAGGGAGGTATATCCGTTACAGTGTGATTTTTCCTTCGTCACGTCGCGTCAGTTCATATCGTACTTCTGTGCCAATGAATAACCCTCTAGCAAAGTTTTGAGAAATTGGTTGTGGGGTTACTATTAAAGCTGGAATTCCTTGACATGGAGGATGTCAGTAAGTTGTCTCAGCCTTATCAGTTACATCAAGTTGTCAATATAATCTCTCTACCGAATGTTAGGTGTAGTGAAATATACTTGAAGTGAAGTTGGCTTTTATTCGTGAACTGTTAAGGACCTCCTCATTTATATGGTCGTGCAGCTTCATTGGCAACAAATAATAATGCAAATGACATAGTAATGTGGCATTTCCAAAAAGCAAAAAATAGTGTAAATTGGCTGTTACGTAAATATTGACGTTTACATGCATTGTTAATCAACGTATCTTATAAAGGGTTATATGATATGACCTTTCTGTCATGACAGTAGCTGCTTAGTTAGTACTTACTAATTGGGCCATTTTTACAGCCAAAATGTCGTGTTATTTTCAATAATGTTACCAACCCAGTGGGCCACGGTCCGTAATATAGGTCACTGCAAATAATTTGTCAAGGTAGGTACCATTTTAGGCAAGGTTTCTGTATTTGGATGTTATTAGAAACGGTAATACCACAATAAAATTCTCCTGCAGAAGAATTTTCTTTTGGAGAAATATAAGCCGAATTGTAAATGTCACAATGTGAGTTTGAGCATTTTGTAACTATATTATATGGGTAAGTTACATAGATTTATTAGGCAGCTGCCCTGCTGCTCAGTGCACTTTAAGAATATATTTTAGAGATAAATTAAATGTTTTTTGTTACTGAGTAGCGCTAGTAAACATGCACAACCCTTTTCGTTAGTCTAATAACATTCAAAGGCTCTCTAAGAGTTCAAGTTCTTATTTGTATACATATCTATATTATGTTTTCACTAAGCTGAATGAATACAACGACGTAACCTCTCTGAAAAGTCTGCAGTATATTGTATTTTTCCCGCTTAATGACTTTCTAAATCATCCACATATGTCTACATAAATATTATAAAATGTTTTATCCAGTTGCTGTAAACCACTATTAATTTAACAAAATATGGAAACGGCTGAAATGGGCACCGTGCCCTCCTGCACTTGAATTTTTTTGTATTGTATTACACAATCGAAGATGTTTGTAATGATTGAAAGCATGTATGACAATAATCCCATGAACCTATGATGATCTGTCTAGAATAATATGATAAAATGTAGGGAAAAGGTGTGAAAAAGGGAGACAACAACCCGTAAAATAGATATAAGATAGTTCAATAAGAAATAATTTTAAGAGTTATTTTGATAAAAGGATTTTCCACTGATTTCGTAATGAACTTTATATCGCAATAACACATGACATGATGCAGAAGAAAATCAATTTTAAAATCAGAAAATAACATTGCAAATACTTCTTTTGGACAATTCAGTAACTCTCAATAAATGTGTGTTGTTTAAAATACAATTTAAAATTAACAGCTGTTTCATTAAAAAGTATTATCCACATGGCCAAAATGTAAACAAATCTGTAGAGGGATCTTTAAAGGCTTCTGGGGCAGAGCCCTAAGGGACTTTACTTCGTGTTTCTTTTCATAACTCATCTACAGACCAAGACCTTGGCTTGGACACCTCTACCAAGTTTCTACGCCCAGCCGTTCTCTCAAATTAGTGGAGACAAAGTTTCCAATTAAATATTTAGATTCCCCCATGTTAATCTTATTGGAGAAAACCCAACTTTTGGAGGAAGATCCTGCCGAAACTAATAAAGATATCAAAAAACGAAAAGCACTTTGCAAAACTACAGATAAGGGCAATTTTTTTGGCACTTTAATCATCAAAATCGGTCCAAAAATGTGGGAGGAGTTCTGTTCACAAAAATCGGCTTAGCGTATTATCTATCTATATATTAATAGGCGAGCATGTTTCTTTAAAACCTTTTTTCTCAGCTCGTGTGCATCGTAGGGAAAATCTACGCATACCGTTAGAAAGCTATTTTCCTGTAGGTGTGCAGAATCCCTTTAGAAATTTAAATAGGCTCAAAGATAAGCACAAAAAATGAGTTTAAAGATTTGAAAGAATTAACATGGATCTTATGCGTTGCCATGCTGGTGACGAAATAACAACGAAATATAAACAGGAAATCAAAACAAATGGAAGAAACTCCAATCACATGTTTTATTTACAGTGTGGGGTGAAAATAGAGAAGTGAGTACATTACATCACTTTGGTCGAGTTTCGACCACTGGACGACCTCTCGTGTATATAGATAGATAGTCCAAAAGGAACAGCTGACCTTACTCAGTAACAAAGCTGTGTCACCGCACTCTTTCAACACTGATATTTGTATCAATTGCAAACTCACCCTATTGTGTTATCGTTGAGTAAATCTATAATATAATAACTTTTAACTTTGGTTGAACTTAAGTTAACTAGAATTAGCGTCTACGTTACCCTGTCTACGTTACAGATTGTCATCTGTAATGTACATCTTACATAGGCACATTCTGTAAGCATCTTACATAGGCCAAACAACATGGTTCAAGTTCAACCCAAGTCACAAGGAGGGTTCAAGGTCCAATACTATTTTTGTCAGTACTGTATACCACAGACACTTTTCTCAGTAACTCCTAAAGTATAGTAACTTCTTGGTCATTAGCTTGTATTTGTGTAGAGTTATACGGACATTTTTCATCCATCTTGTACTATCTACACTGTACGTATCCAAACTGAGTTTATCCAAGAAGAGAAAAGCTAGACAAGACTAACAACCACATTATTTGATACACCATCATAAAGCAGCACAGCTTCACCAGCTATCTGATCATAGGTACGGTAACTACAGACTACAGACATTAGTTATCATAACTACCATCCGCCAATACTGCGAGTTGGATAGGATTCGAAAAGTTCCGTTACCGAATGTAAACACTGTATACTTTGAAAGCTTCAAATATCACTGAAGTAGGAAATAATACATTCTAACGGTTGAATTTAGAAAGTCAATTTTTTTAAACTAAACTTAACCACACAGTTTGTGTGCAATTTGTGTTAGTTAAATGGTAATAGGATAAAATAATGTTATTAAATCAAACTAAAACTAATCAATCAATCAATATTAGGGGGGAAAACGGATTTATGCATACTTGTGCAACGTTTGATAATGCGATTATGATAATAATATATTAAACTAGAGGTGTTAAGGCTCTGCAATCAGTAGACTTGTTGATGGCGAAAGTGCGTCTATTCTATAAGACAGGGCTGTCACATGTACAAAAATAATTGAAACATAATTGAGTACTTGGTATACATATAACCTATGTTACGGGGAGTCGTTGTAAACATACTGTAGTCATAGATTTATTGTTCAATAACAAAGTAAAACTTATGAGTAAACAATGGGTTTAGTCTGTGTTTGGAAAGGTAACTTATACTCCTGACATTTTTTTAAAGCATTTTGCACCAACAGTAAAAGGTAAAATTGTTGATGACTATTTTATTTAACTAAAAGGATTAATCGTAAGAATTTGTAAGTTTTTTTACTACCTAGATGTCCCACATATTAAAGGTGCTAAACTTAATCGGCAGGCAACAAACGGCCTTGCCTGATAATCCTAATGGAGTAAATTAATGCATGTATTTTGCTTGTTTTTGTGTTCATCATAATGACAGTCAGTATATTTCGTTATTCCATCGTATACTATTCAAATTGATATTTCATGAACCTTGAAGCATCTAGCCTAAGTATAAGGCAAGTTTTAGCTGGAATCTATGATTCCTCTCTAACGGAACATGGGTCACGAAACCACACACCTTCCTCTCCTGAACTCTTCTTACACCCGTGGGTGCGGTCTTGAGGAGTGGGCGGAGAAATTCCAACAAATCGTTGGTTTTATTGCTGCGACAGTAAAGTCTCAAATACCACGAGTTTTATTGGCTCGGCCATGCAAATTTGAACTCCATACCCAGCTTTCTGATACCGTTTCTTGGAATCACTAAATCGATCAATCTAAAAATTCTCGTTTTATTGAGTTGCAAATATAAATAACTACTGGATATAATTATGACTGCAGCGATTGAAGTTGTTTGTTCTCAATTAGTTTTCCTTGTTGTTTGCTGTCTAATTTTGTCTAACTGTGCTAAGTCAAAATAGCTCAACTTTATGCACAGGGTTCATAACCATAGAAAATGTTTTGTGATGGTAAAAAAAACCAATTAAAAATAGATAATCAGCTAAATATTATTCATCACCATTGCATGAATATTTAAAATTTTGATAGTTTCGTAATATGACAATAAGATTACTTTAATAAACCCACATTTATTATCTTAAATAATTAATAGGTTGTTAACCCTGTAAATGCATTTGAACGGATGGTGTTTTTGACATCTGGGGAAAAACACGAGAAAGTTAATCACTCCAGGGTCCAGGTCTTACCGTTAGACATACGGTAATTAAATAGCTTATTCCCCATGTAGGAATTTCACTAAATGTAGAAATCATGTAGGAATCACATTTAATTAATGCTAAACAAATTTGAGATAGTAAATATCAAAACTCATCTTTTTTACATAGCGTTGAGCTTTACAAATATAGTTAAAATAAACGAGAAAAACGATATTGACGATATAAGTCTTTAACAACTAGAAAATTGAGCAAAAATCTAACCCAGGAAAACTTTTTTGTTGTAATAAAACCTGTTTAGCGATAATCGGAATCCAAACTACATTAGAACACTCTTGCGCTGGGCCACTTTAATCTTTAGTAATCTGCTTTTCCGCAGTTTTTTGTTCCTAGAATCTTTTTTATTGGATTTTCATATCAAAATCTTCTTACTATTTTTTTTAAGAAGGCACAAATGGCTCAATTATTCGCATTAGGGATTCGTTCGTGGTGGATCAGGATGGTCTATTTATTCCTCTCATCGATTCTTTCCCGTCGATCCATCGCAAATTATTGTTGTTAATAAATTCCTTAAATGAGTAAACAAAATTGGGGGCTAAAAATATGTTAGTGCTCAGAAAATTTCCCTTAAAACTTCGTTAGTTAATTTGTATATCTAAATAAGAGTTATCACGACGGTTAGACATGTGGAATCTGATCTCGGGGATCTGTCTGTAGGCGAGAAACACCTATAACATAAAAAGAGCATTGCACAACCCCAACCAAAGCTTTAACATTACAAATAGCTAATTAATGAATTATCTCAGTAACACACTTGCCATCACACAAAATTAACGTCAAAGTATCTACATTTCTTTAGAATACAAGAGAACATGATTACTTCTCATATTATATTCACCCTATGTCAAAAATCCTATGTAAACATCACCCTATGTAAAAAAAAATATCCCGCCACCGTAAACCAGCAGACTAAGCAAATTTATATTTTGTCGGAATTTAACATTTTCTTCAGTTTATGACTCAATGAAAATTGGGTCATTTTATGTTTAAGAGTAAACATTTAAAACCCGATTTTTGAAATATTCCAAAACTCTTTAACACACCGTTTCCATGACCTGATCTTGCTGGTTCGCGAACTAATTCGTGTGTATCCAGCCCTACAAATGATGAAATCTAAGGAATAGTCCATTTAGGCAAATTCGCTAATAACCGTAACTTAAAAGGATTAAAGTGTTATTTTTCGTAGGAACGAAAAATAACACTTTTGTGTCTTCTTAACTAGCCTATGTTGAATATGCAAAATATATGTTACAACAAGTGATGAGATTTTCTAAGTCATCTGCTTGGATGTTTATTAAGACGGGGGAGATCAGGTGGAGATGTGATACTTATAATCGTCTTATGTACCACAAGAAGTCCAACAGTCTAGACCACAGTGAACTCAAGGTCTACTTCTTATGAGGATCAAGGCTCATGGTTATGTATGTACTTAACAGCAAGACATGCGACTCTGATCCTTAAAGTAGCTACACGGTGGCTGAGCTTTGCTGGGAGATAGTATTACAGTTAAATAATATAGCAGTGACGTTATTTTGTTAATACCTTTACCAAAACTTATTAAATTTAACCTAAGAGTTATACCACATTGTAGACAGTGTGTGAAAACATTAAATATGTGAGTTTTTATCAGAAATAATTATAAATAATAATCAATAATAATCTAAGGCAATTACTGTACTTTTTGGTTTTAATATGGTTCATTTTTAAGTAAATAAATAAATATTTGTCCAATAATGTTTTCCAGATTACATAATCATACTAACCTAAGATACTGAAAATACACAAATTTTGTTAGAAATAATTTTTGCGTTATTTTAAAAAACTTAATATTAACTAATTGAAACAGTACCATCATTCGAAAATTCATCGACACTGTAATATATTTTGTTTACAAAAAATGAGGCAAGGCTGCTTTTAAAATAAGGTTTGTTTATAAACTTTTAATATTTTGGTTGCAATGTTGCAATTTATTAAACACGTATCTTTCCCATGTATTTTGGTGCATTATCTACTAATTTTAATCAGTTCATGACAATTTTAAAAATTTAACAGCGTAAGGCCGTCGATTATTAACAAAATACACAGCAAATTGATAAAACCTGATTGCTGGTGCTTGTCATAAAAAGGACATTTTGCTCGCTTAAATTAGTTTACAAGGCAACTAATTTCTAAACTAGGTGCCTACTTTCTTACTTTTCTCACTCCAAATGTCAACTGGACAAAACAAATTTTAGACCTACCAGTAGAGGAACAGTTATTGACTAATGCAATACAGTTTTCATCAATTTATTTTTAGACCTAATTCAGAAACAATGTGGTTTAGACATCAAACTATTTTCGATTGTTTGTTTTTAACACAGTTGCCTTGAATTAAGGTTTTAATAACTTTTGTGACAACTGAAGTAAGATTATTTGGTTACATGATAACAATCATAGACCTAATAAAGGTAATATAAAACTTATGTGAAAAGTGTCTTTAGTCACTGAAACTGATTTGCTTACATAATATTCTGTAGTAAAAATTACAAATTAGGAAATTCAAACTATAAACAGATACAAACAATTAACAACAAATATTCATAAAGAATTCATTGTATATAATTTGCTTCTTTAAATATAAAATGCGTTTAACTGCCAATACACTTAAGCTAAACATCCGCCTTAGCTAACGTATTATTAAAATAGTGTCTTAATATCAGGCAACTCGAACATACTACTACCTTTTAGGAATACTGTTTCAGCCCATAGCGCGATTAAGTATTCAAGTAAGTCAGTATTGTTTAAATATTTGTACCCACAAGCAATGAACAATTTTGTGGGCATTTCCTAACACCTACTCACAACTCAAACCATTTATTTTTTAGGCTTTCTTATAATTTATAACCTAATGCATTTAATGACCACCACTAACCTCTGTATAGCTAAAGAAGTTTAAGGGTAGTAATATCCAACGATAATTTTTTAGCAAAGGACAGGGAGATTTCCGTAATGGCAAAACTTTGTCAACGTTGCGCGTTGGAGAGTGATAATCAGTCCTGGAAGCTAACTTTCAACAGATAAAGGACAGTTACACTTAAACTTCTCCTCTCCAATACACTTAATGCAATATGTTATCTGATAATTATTTCATAGTTAGCAGCATTGCCAATTGCTTTACAGGGGCTCAAACAAAGAAAAAGTAGTTTTTTGGAACCTCTCTAAAACAAAGAACTGTAATATTATCTTGACGACGACGGATTAAAACGTAATTTATATAATCAATAGTGTCTGTATATAAATACAGTAGAACCTTGATAACAAGACTCTCATGGGGATTGTAAAATAAGACTTGTTATCAAGGTTGACTTCTTATCGAGGTTTGTAATAACATGTGATTAGGGGTAAAATAATTGAGTTTTGAAAATAACATTGTTATCAAGGGCGACTTGTTATCGAGGGTCTTCTTATCAAGGTTCCACTGTACTGTAGTAAGAAAGAATACGAGCTAAACAGCTAATAAGGATTAAGAACCTATGAGAAAACCATAACCCGCACACACCTATCAACCGCATACTTGAATGTAAGATTTTGATGTGAAACTCTTCCCGTTGCCAAGCACGGGTACAACAGTTAGTACTACTAGAAATATGGTGAATCCAGTCTAAAGGCCTTGTAGTTTGTGTGTTACCTACTTTTTAATTGCAATAAAATATAGTGATAGCATCAGCGAATGGTCGTTTAATCTTGAGTTTCCACTTACTGTAAGTTATATCCGAATTAGGAAAATAGACTTTTAAGCTACAGCATAAAGAATAGGCTAATTATTGAAATGAGACAGTGGGGATGTGACATTGGGGATGTGACAGTGGGGGTGTGACAGTGGGGATGCGACCAGTGGGGGTGTGACAGTGGGGATGTGACAGTGGGGATGTGACAGTGGGGATGTGACAGTGGGGATGCGACCAGTGGGGGTGTGACAGTGGGGATGTGACAGTGGGGATGTGACAGATGGGGGTGCGGACAGTGGGGATGTGACAGTGGGGATGTGACAGATGGGGGTGCGACCAGTGGGGGTGTGACAGTGGGGATGTGACAGTGGGGATGTGACAGTGGGGATGTGACAGTGGGGATGTGACAGATGGGGGTGCGACCAGTGGGGGTGTGACAGTGGGGATGTGACAGTGGGGATGTGACAGTGGGGATGTGACAGATGGGGGTGCGACCAGTGGGGGTGTGACAGTGGGGATGTGACAGTGGGGATGTGACAGTGGGGATGTGACAGTGGGGATGCGACCAGTGGGGGTGTGACAGTGGGGATGTGACAGTGGGGATGTGACAGATGGGGGTGCGGACAGTGGGGATGTGACAGTGGGGGTGTGACAGTGGGGGTGTGACAGTGGGGTTGTGACAGTGGGGTGTGAGGGTGTATCGACAGTGTTACAGTGTACGCTTGCGCCACTAACAGCTGATAACTAGTGTCAGTTTGTCCGTTGTTGCCGCTGGCTTCGGTATCTGGTGTTCTTTGTGCCGTCCTAGACCCACCCTAACCTTTTTCTTCGGTAGGCCTAAATTTTGTCATTTTGCGCTACTCATTTTATTAGTTTAATGATCTCTTTAGACTTATTAGAATTTTTTAAATAGTGTAGACTCATCAAATTAGTTTTCAAGCTTGTAAGCGATGTAAAAAAAAAAATGTATTTTGTTGTTTTTGTGAACTTTGTTAAGGGGTGAACTAAAACAATGTATACTGCTTTTTCATTATTGTCTAAGTATTGTTTGTGCTGACCTTTTTAAATAGTTATGCCATATGTATACCGAAATGTACACATTGCAAAGCCTTATTCTAAATCCAAAACAATTATGTTTACTTATTCAGTAAATGTATTTTTAACGTCAGCCTGCACAATTTTTTACTTAATGTTCCGTGGGTATAATGCAATGTAGGTAATATGTAAATCAACAAAAAAGTATTACAAATTCAAATTGATTCTATTGTGACCACGGTACATATTGTAAAATGGTTAAAGTGAAATGAAATGAAAATATTTTTTATTTTTCCATTAATCAAATACTATATACATCAGTACATTGTATTTTTTTTATAATACAGCTAACATTGCTATCTAGATAACAAAACAAAAATTATATACTGTAGGATTGAAGCAAACAAAAATGTAAAAAAATACCTTCTATAACAAAGGAAAAGGTCTACATAGCCAGTGTACCTGTCACATGTGCGTAGACTCGAGTTGCGAAAAAGTTAATTTAAATGGGAGGTAAACAAATGTATAGGAAAATAAAAAAAATCTTATATTTTTTTAAATGGAAAATTTGTTCTTGCTTGAAACAAAATTTTCAGTGTAATTTACATATTTGAGGTGAGAATTATCAAACAAAACTTTTGTTGTATTGGATCGGAATTAAAGCGAGCAAAACTTAGCCGAGTAACATCTTTAACTCGGGGCAATTTTAAATCGCTTAGCCAAGCGTCTCTCATTAATAACACATTACTTGACGTTCCCAAAGCACAACTTTTCAAACAATTTCTTCGCCCATTTCTCCATTTAGCATTCTAATGAATGCATCAACGTGTACCTTTTCATTCAGTTGCTCTATTTAAAAGGATGAAATAGCAGTTTTGCCTCATTAGTGGATTGCTCCAACGCAGTATGCAGTTTTTGTAACAGAAAAATTCAATAATATATGATCAGTTTGTACGTAGCTTATTGTAAGGTAACAATTATGTATTTTTTTAAGGAAGATCATTATTATATACAAGTATATTAGCCATGTAAACTTTGTACATAACTGATTCTAAGGTATACTTTTATGCATTCATTTACGCAAGCCCATTTATATATAGTAGTATATTAGCCATGTTACATACAGTTCGTAAAATAAACTAGAATATGAAATGTATAACAACAATAAAACATATATTATTACGTACATCTTATAAACGTATACCGAAAGTAGTATTTAAGAGCGGGTTGCCTTCTTGCTCTAAAATGTGTGATTATAAAAAATAATCATATACACTGTTACAATAAGTTATAGCCTAATTAGGCATTACTAGTTATCCAGTATATTCTATAATCGAATAACCACTATGCGGTATTTTTCCTAACGGGGTACCTATTGACCAGTTACATTTATAACTCAATACCCATTGCCCAGTACCCTTCAGAATGCTGAATACCTATCGTGCAATACCTGTTCCCAAAGAATAAGCCTATTCATTATGTAGTACATAGTATAACGGAATACATATTGCACAGCAATTTTTAATCAAATGCCCAGTGTACAGTATCCGTATAACTGAACACAGTAGGTAATAATTTAGTAGTTACCGTTGTGATAAAATACACATTGTACAGTGTGTTTACTACTGAACCCCCACCGTGCATTGCATTTATTGCATAGTACAGTTTTTTTTACACGCTCTCCATGTTTTATACATTTACTGCAGTCTCTTTACAATATATAACCAACCAAGCAGTACCTTTTCTAACCGGATTCCTCTTGTGCAGTTGATGTGCCTTGTGATGTGCGTCGTCGTGGCTTTGTGTGTTTGTCCTGTGATCTCTATCGCGGTTATCACTGGGTGACATGAGGTGTCATGATGGCCCTTATCAAGTCCTGTCTGTGTACTCCGCCTCCTCGGACTAGGCCTTCCATCAGTGCGCCGATACACCTGCTTTTGAAGGTAAGTCATAGTATAATAGGTTTAGGATGGATGTTAACTTTGCGCGTATAATCATAAAATATTGATAGAACCCCATCCCTAATTTTAATATTATCGAATGTTTACATTGAAAATGGACGTAGTTGAATGGAGCCACTGGCAAAGTGCGCGTAAATTATTTCTACTGATTTCTATCGACGTTACCTAATTTTACCTATGACCGATTTGTATTGTTTACTTACTTAACAGCATTGTTGTTTTACCAACTCCAAACCAATGAGGGTCAAGGATTACGAGAGAAGAAGTAAAATTGTAATGCTTCGAACGTCAACTAATCAGCTGTTTAGACCAATTTAATTTTTAATGAACGGTGCATGTATGGTACAAGATTCTTCGCATCACTTGCATCAGTTGCAATGAGAGGTTTTAAACGAAAACATAACCTCTCTTGAAATTTACGTGTAGTGATTGCTGGCTATTAAAAAAAACTGTCGTAGGTAAAGTGGTGTACGCAACTTGCGTAAATAGTATTTACTAGATCGTTGAGCAAACTACTAAATAAAGAAACTGATAGGACGATGTATTGTAAGCGATAGCACCTCTAATGTCTAGTCAAAAATTACAGTAACAAAAATTAAGGGAGGAAAAATACATTTCTACAGTTATAGTATGTGAATGGCTCATTTAACTTTTTTTTTTTTTAATAAAAATAAGTGTTTTCTGGTCCTTCTAGATAGGATGTGTACTTCAGTGTTAATTAGCATTAGCAAAATATATCTTAATAAGGGCTTTTAGCTGATTTACTTTCAATTAAAACCGCGGACTTTACATATACATTTCCTTATTATAAAAGTTGTAGCTAGGCTTAGAATTAAAATGGAACTATAGAATTCAAATTCCGAAAAAGTACTCTACTCCATGTCTGATATTCATGTCAAATACGTCAACTTTTTAACCAAAGCCCAACTAAAAGAACATTTTATTTTAACATATACAGCAGAATAATTGTTCCCAAAACAGTTTTCGTAACAAATATAGATTGTGAATGTGAGGAGTGTCATAATATGGGAGAATCTCATTTTTTATTTGAGGTAAATTAATGAGGCCACATCGTACCGCTTATCTTAACAATGTAACAATGTAATGTATAAGGTATAGGCTACAAGATTTCACATAATGTGTCAATCCAGCATTTTCGCCGCTGAAATAAGAATACTTTAATCAAAGATAAAGCAAAAACTACATAGTAGCCTATTAAAAGTTGTTGAACTTTTGGTCAATCTGTATTTTGTTTCGTTTAAATGATCTACAGCACATGAATTATATTGTTAAATACAGTTAATTGTGAAATTTTATGTACAAAATGAAAATTAACCAATCAGTCGGCATGATGTTTTAGAAACCTTAATAACATTTAAAAAATAAAAAGGATGTATTTAAAATTGGGGTTTACGTCTCTATCACTGCGAGATTTAATTGCAAATCATATGATCAGAGTTTATGGCGTAGAGAATATGACGTGCGTTCGCAGTCATAACATTTTATTCTGTTTCTGATTTATAGAGTTTACGCTTCAGACGCTAAATCAAAACACCGAATAGGCATTTTTGTCACATATCAATTGCGAAGGATTTTGGTGATTAGTTTATGACCTCGAGCTAGTATGTGACCTAGGTACAACTGCTGATTACTGTACGCTAATTAACGCGTTCAATATCCAAAACAGATTAGTAACATGCAAAACATGCTGTTCTAAACGTTGGCTGGTTGCAGTCGTGTACCAAAGAGATTATAATCAGTAGACTGATTAGTTACTTAGTGTAGTTTCGGTTAGCTACACTGAAGTTAGGATAATTTTCTCACAGGGAAGTGGTGATAGGTGCGGGACTTTTGTGCTTAAAGAGTATCCGATTTTATTGTAATCTGAATAAAACAGTATGCACGCATATTTTAATGATTCAAAATTCTGTTAGTTCCAAAGCTGGTTCTAAAAGTACGAAGAAATGGGTTACTAACTTAATTTGTCTCAAACTTTTCAATAATCACAAAATTACTTCCTTCATACATTATTAATATATAAGCGTAAATGTATGTATGCGTTTTATTAATTTTGACATGTAATAAAAGATATACCCCCTTGAATGAGCCACCATGATGCAAATTTATTTTCTGAAAACGCAAAATAATTTTATATAGTTGATTTTAATGTTCACCTACATACAAATCAGACACTGTTAAATATATCAGTATTTGGTTACTGATATATTAATTGTAATCTAGAAAACAATGTTTTTAGTACATGTTTCACTAAAATCAAGTAACTTTGAGAGTAATCGTATTCACTGTTATTGAAACACGATTCAACTATAAAATAACAAAAGATCCCTTTATTGGGTCTTTCGAAGGTCCATAAAATGTCTCCCTGTTTATTTTATGATTCAACGATAAAAAGACGAAAAGTCGCAAAAATTTCTTGTTCGGTTTACTACAACACCGGAAATATATTTTTAATGACCAGCAAAAATGGCATGTACTTTTAAATCAATCATATTTAAATGCGTTCACGATTTTTAAATTCATCCCTTATCCATCTATTTTTTTGAATTTTAGTTCGTACCAACTAATTATTTTTTCAATTCAATACCTGATCTTTACAACTATAGTTAGAATACTTGTGGTGTTAATGCTGTGAAGTACCAGATATTCTAGACATTTTACATAGACAATTTTAAATATGTACTGGTACAGTTGTTAAACTCTAATATTTACTTTCTACTGCATAATTTGACCAAGTCTAAGATTATTAATTAAATTGGTTAAGACGTTAAATTTGAGAAATCTGATCCAAAAAATGAAATAAAAAAAATTATATTAGGTAATAAAATAGTGATTATTAGCTTTATTTGGCAACTCTTCTATATACCTGTAAGAAAAACGAATTAAAGCTACATTTATAACTACACCTAAGAATATGAGTGAAACAATGACCATAAATAGAAAAAGTCTACTACCATTGACTATATAACACTAGTAGTGTTATATAGTCAATGCTACAACACATTCGTACGTATTAGTCAAATAATCTTGGTTTGGTCATATTTAGATTCATAAAGTTATTCTCTCCGTGATAGATAGGGCAATAAAACACCTGACTATTAGTCAAATTTTGTCACCTTCCGTATCGATTCCACCCGTCGCTGGTTGCGCTTTTTGCTTTCCAAACCCTTACTTTGGCTACTATATGCTTAATCCAGAATACAAAGAGGTTTGCAAAAACAGCACTACATAGGTACTTTTCTCAATAACAAAATACTCTTCTAAAACACACAAATTACAAAAATATTACATATTTTAATTACTATAATTTTGTTTTAATATTTATTAAGCTAGACAGTAAATTACATTTACTTTTGTAATAATTAGTTCTATTGCATAAATAATTGGTAAGGTATATTAATTTAGGCGTAGCTAAAACTCATTAGGAACAAGATTTTTTTAGAACCTAAAAGTTTTAGAATTTTGTAACCCAAAAAAATCTCAAAAAGCTTTGTATTTGCCTTAAATCATACAGTAAATTTATTTCAGCATCGTCCGAATAATTGAAGTGTAACATAGGAAAAAATAAATTTAAATAACTTTCCAGATGATTTTAAAGAAAGAATATGGTTGCATTTAACATGCATTTAACATCTAGAAAGCTGTTTTGGACTAGAATTCTTTTCTAGATTAGAGATTTTTCTGTGGTTTTTATTTTATCAGCCAATTGATTTAAGGTTTACATTTGGTAGCTCAACGGATTTAGGACAAAAAAGCTCCATAATTGTAATATAACAATTAGTAGTTTAAGAATAAACATTTATATTAATAATGTTTTTAAGATCCACTGTTATGATAATGTCAAATTAACCTAAAGTAGTAGATTATTATTACATTCTCAGGCCGATTTTGTGAGGTCAGAGGCTTTCGACTAATGTGTCCTGGTCAGGATTCTCGGGACAGTAAATGGTTCCAGATAATAGAAAGTAAAATAAAATGGTATCTAATAAAATCTCCAAACATTTTTTCTATGCTATAACATAAAAAAACTTATTATAAAAATGAATAGTTAGGATGTTTTTAGTAAGGAGTAAAAATTGGATCCTCGATTTAATTTTTTTAATCATTTATATAATTTGAAACAGATTCAGCGGTATAAATTATTGCAAATTATTTTATGATCGGAACTGTTCACCAGATGTTCATAATAATATTACCCAAATTTCCAATATGTAAAAAAAATCATTACAATCCACTTGCTGGATTATCCTTGAGTGGCAAACCGAATTGGGTCAACAAATGCACGAGAGGCATCAAACCAGTGTTACGGGCGATGTTCTGTTTGTTATTCCGAACACGTTTCACCGGACAGGTTGTGTAATGGAAGGAGTTTTGTCTCGGTCGAAATCGATAAAATTTTGCAATGTATTAATCACAACTGCGTATGTTTATCATTTGCAAATGTCCTGTCAATATTTCGTGGAATATGTTTACGCCTAGTAAAGAGTTCTACCAATAACTATTTAACCATCATATAACACCATTCATACGATTATGAGTTTCCTGGCAAATTAATAAATTATTTATATTTTTTCTCAGTACAAACATTTGTCTTTGACCTATCACCCTGAGACAAAAGGAGTTTCATCCAACGATGTAAACGTACGTATTTTAGATATTAGGGGAGTTTTCAGTATTGAAACACATTAAGTGTTTCACGCTAAGCCAGCAGATCTGATCAAAATATGGTTAAGTATAATTTCGTTAATCCAGCAATAACAACACAGTAATATGAAGACCATGCAATGTTGTTTTATATGGCAATTTTATCGAGATGTGTTCTAATGTAAAAATTATCTTTTTATTTGTGATTATTTATGTTTGTATAAATTTTAACTACAATGGGATTTTTTTTTAATATCACCCATATTTGTGATATTTTTCTATTCTTCCAACTCCTAAATCTCCTCAGATTATTTACTTTGGTGATGGTAAATTCGATAATTTGGATTTAGAAGACAACACCCAACAGAAATATTTCTTTTTTCGTAAAATCACAAAGACACAGATTTATTTCAACTTGATACTATAAAATAACGTACTAAATTACAGTCTTACAGTATTTACTTTGAATTATTACCAAATCAAAAAAAGAATATCCCTCACATACATTTCAGCAACACGTAACATTGGTTAAAGTAAAACCTGTTCAATTACTTTAACAGTATGCAATTAAACTTCACTTTGCTGGCAACGAAATGTAGGCTATAAAGTGCATGTAAGCGAGTTAATTTGGCCAAACTACACACTTTAGTTGTGTTTGTCCATCGATCTATGTACAGTACCCCGGCCTGACCTAAATACACTTGCGCAAACTACAGATTTTTGGTTAAATTAAGGATCTCGATCACTTAATAACGTGATTTGGTGATAAAATATAAGATTTACTGAACAATGCAGTTTCTATATATCGTTCTTTGTGCTTTCAAATTCAGATTTGAATAACGAGTCTAAAAGAATATCATGAACGGAAACAACAACAGATTAGATGTTATTAAATTAAAGCAGATAAAAGTGTTGAAAGTTTGGTATATGAATAGTTAAATATATTCCAGCAGAAACACACGTTAAAAGTTTCGGAAACAATAAATATTAATTTATAAACTGTCATGACTTTTGAAATTCATATAATTGTCAAAGTATCTTATATATTTTAAAAAAAATCGGTTTTTCTTTTCCGACTACGTTTAGCTCTTCTCCCCCACCGATTTTCATGATTGAGGTCTCAAATTGAAGGTATGTACGCACAGATTTGTCATCAAGCATCGGCATATAATTATCCATAGTATAACTCGGCTTATACGCAAATGAAATTTGCTTCTTATGTATTTCTTATGGGATTTAAATTTGGTTTCTCTTTGCCGAGTTTGTTTGGTTCTTCTACCCGACCGATTAACATGATTGAGGTCTCAAATTGAAGGTATGCACGCACAGATTTCCCATCACTATCACTTGGCTTATACGTAGGCCTAAACGAAATCGCTCCCCATGTATTTCTTATGGGAGTTGGATTTGGTTTCTCTTTTCCGAGTTCGTTTGGCTCTTCTACCTGACCGATTTTCATGATTTAGGTCACAAATTTATGCCATGCACGCAAATATTTCACATCAAGCATCGACATATATACAAAAACCTACTGTAACCTACTGTATTATTTGACCGAAAAACATAATGTGATTATTTTAGAATTCTTACATCAATTAAAGATGTATTTCACCAGTTATAATTATATAATCCTATATATTTTTGGTCTAAGAACTTTCAGTGAAATGTCGTCTTTTATTTAAGCGATTAAGAGACTGTATTGTTCAAACAAAATCATAAATTTGATTATTTCTGGGATATTATATTTATTTTAACGCTGCGGAGCATCATGGTCCTCTAGTAATAATATAAAAATAGGTTTGTTTTTGAAAAGTTAAATCTGTATTTAACAAGCAAAACTATGTACATTTATTTTAAGCCCCTCTTTATGATGAATCCATAATCTCTTTTTCTCAAACAGTTACCTACATAAGTCAAAACATCTTTTCGTTAATAATTTTGTTTGAGCCAATATTATTACTGTAGTACGAAGCTTATTTTAATGAAATGCTGTAATTGTGTACTTATGGTAATATTATGTTATTTTACAAACATAGTTTAAGTAATTTGTTGATTCGAAATGTACGTTTTGGTAAAATTGCAAAGGTTTAATAGGTTTCGTTTAAAGTGCAATAAATAGACACAACTTTAGATGTTTAACTGAGGCACGTATTATTATAATTTTTATTGTGTTTTATTTATGATCTAATGTACATATTTGACATTATCTGGGCTCAGATCGTATGATAAGATTTTATAAACTGTAGTTTGTTACAATAATGTTAAAAGCTAGATAACATGTTAAGGATTACAACGGTAACTGAATGGTAACATTTTTACGATGTAAATTACTTGAATTTCCTTGTACTTAGAAACATTTTACTATAATTTCCTCCCATGATGCAAACCTATGTTGATTTTGGCCAGTTCCCAAAAGCTGCATTACCGTTGTATACGGCCGTAGGGTACTGGAACTTGGCCAATGATTTATTGAATACGATATCCTAAAATGCAAAACGTGTTTCTTGTAGTGCAGTTTCAAATGTTGTGTTAAAATAATTGTATTATATTCTGAGATTTTAGATATTTTATCGAGCGTCTTGTTATCAAACATATGTTTCAATAAAACATACTACAGTATTTAAAGCTCGGTGGCAGAGTTGTTATAGTTATCGTCAAACAGTTTAGAGCTAGAGGTAGATCGATCCTGAGAAAAAGTCAATTGAATAAGCCGGACCCAGCTGTTCTTGATCTTTGGGTTGTTAAAAAGTCCTGACTATAAAACTGCTGATTTTAGTGACAAGGCTCCTTACAATAATCTTTTGATCATTTGTGAATAAAAATATGCCTTAGTGGCGTTCCCAATTCATACAGTGCGTTCGTATTTAATTAATTAATTAATTAAAACCTATGTAAAAGTTGGCCGTGTTAGGGGTTAAAGTACTCTCCAAAAATAGTCAAGGTCAACGGTTCGATTTCGAGAAGAGTTAACAGATTTTGACGTCACACACTGGAGTTTTTACTGTATGGCTTGGAGACAATTTTCTAGAGAATATAATATTAGGTACTAAAAGATCAACTATATTTCAAGAAATATGATTGTGTGTTGATGAAAAATCCAAACGAACACCACTAAGATGAATTGATTTGAAAAGGCTTTTTATTTGTTTACTGACATGTATACCAAGTATTTATCATGGTACAGCAATAGTGTGCACCATCTGATAGGTTGCGTGATATTTTACTCGTTGAATAAATTAAACACGCAGTTGAAACTAATTAACTAGGGATCCTGTTTCACTATACGGAATAACCTTTACAATTTATATTTACTGCGAATAAAAAATATACACTACTAGCTGTTGTACCCGTGCTTTGCAACGGGAAGAGGACACAAAATAGAAACATTCTTTACATCTGTTGCATAATAGTTACCGGTACAGATCCGCCAACGCTTTTAGGAAAAAAATTCAACTTTTATAGCCGTAATAGAAACGTTTAAGTTATGACTTTTAAATCTGGTAAGTAGTGGATAGGCTACCACCATTTTGGTTTTGATTAATTTTAAATCTTGTGTAGGCTGATATGAGAAAAACTAACCAAATCTTCGAATAAAACTTTGACATAGGCCTACATGATTTACCTTATTCTCCCTTTACATATCTTTTAATTTATTATTGACATTTTAAATTTCAATTTTGAAGTAGCAAAAATACTAAATATTAAATTTAAATAAACATTGTTTTATTTCACTCTTTTTTATATTAAATCACAAATCCTTCCATCTTTAGTTTCTTCACTCACAATAAATCATTAGCAAAACTAAGTCAGCTGTTATAAACTTTAGAAATATTGCTGTGCCTTATCACAGTCTTTTGAAATATTAAAGAAACTATATCTATAGGTACCTACTATAAAAAAAATTTGAACAAATAATTTAGCATTAAAGACAGCAGACAAAACTAATATGATAATCAAAGCATCAAACACTAAAAACTGTAATAGCAAATACAGTATATGTTTCATTGCATCTCTGATTCTACTCTACAAAAATTTTAACAAACAACTCAATATTCAAACCAGTTCTTTTAATCAGTTCTATCGTCCATTGCCTTTACATTTTCACACATACCATTAAGTAAACATAGTAACAGATATTTCATTGATTTTAGAAACAAAAGAACACTATGTGTACTGCTTAGTTGTATGATATTTTCCTTGGTTTAATTTAATCAGTAAATCAGTGGTGTGGCAAAACAAATAATAAATGTATCAAATAAAGTAAATGTGAACTGAAAGCTATGTTAAGATAAAATAAGAGTTTTTTGTATTACCATTTGATAATTAAATATAGTTACACATATACAACAGATTTTAGAAAACAAAAATCAACAACATTCTTTAGTTGAATTTAAGCATAGGTTTAGCAAAACACAATAACTTAATTTACCTAAATATACATATAAAAAACAATGTGATGTGCAAGTTATGTTTAAGAGTTAAGTTAATCCAACACATGTTAAGCAGTTGGAATTTATTTAAAGTAGCCTCCAAATTCATACAAAACATCTATACATTGTAATTTTCATACTGTTTCCATGAAAACATATCAATGACATTATTTTCATAACTTAGACGCTTTAAAAAATCCAAAGCAGAGCCAGAGTTGATACAGCAACGGTTATAGAATCTTTTTTTTATAATCATTGACATAGTTTTCGAATATATAATCCATGATAAAAGGTTAGATTTAAAATAAACCTCCTTCATAGTTATGGAAAATAGTATATTTTCTTTGTATCAGCTGTCTGAAATTGTGAAATATTCAGTTTAGCAGTTCTTCTTGTTTACATTTAAATGTCAAAGCAAATGTAAACAAACATTGTTAGTGTTCTCATCGCAGCCATGGAGACCAATCAATATTTACTTTTAAAATCTTCACCTCACAACTTTTAAAGCCAAAGAGGCAAAGCCTACGGTCAGTATCGAAACGTGAATAGTCCTATAATGGTCCTTGGTGTGGTAACTATATTTTTTGTAAAATTTTAGCCCAGTTTGTTCAGTAGTTTTTGCACCTATTAGTAACACACATACAGACAGACACCATTAGATTTTTATATAATAGTATAGATTTTGTTGAGTAGTATCATAGATAAAAGGAGTATATGGTAGTATCTTAAAAGATTAATTTTTAATTGAACATCAATATTATTGACGTTATAAGTTATCGTTTTAATTTATAGGATAACATTTGTTTATAGCTTTGTACAAAGAGGGGCCGGAAGTAAACAGCTATACCAAAGGAAATTATTTTATGGGTAAAAATCAAAATAAAAAACAAGGATCGATTTTTCCAAAATAACTTTTGACTTTTTTACATAATCATTTTTATTTTAGAATGGTTCCAAACAAACTTTGTGAAATTTGGTGGATCAATATCATTAAAAAACAATTTGGTGCAAATCAAAACTTCAAAATGGTGTAAATTTTAATGTTTATAGTAAAATCGTTTTTATAACTGATTTTATAAAAATTGTCAGGGAAAGTTTGCGCTTAAAACTTCCCTTAGAACGAGAACAGGTTCAAAAATATTTAATAAAACGGCTGAAAAATATCGAATTTTAGTTGTAAAAAGAGGTAGAATAAGTCTAAAGTAGTCAGGTTGCACCTTATTTGTATTATTTTACTAAACACTAAAAATCGTGATTTTACAGATATTTAACAATTGATCTTTTTTTAAACTGTGTGTCGTTTGATAGGGCCAAATAAGTTTCCATGGATTTTTTGTTGTTGTAACTATATCCCTACTGACCTAATCTCCGTGCCTCGCCCGAAATTATTTTATTTCAAAATTATCTAAATTTCACGCCGATTCTAAAAATGACTGTTATTTTTCTCGGAAACGTCCCGTTTTCCCAGAAAAACTTATATATTTCCAAAGAGTAGCTGTGCTAGCCTTTACAGTTATGCACCTCCCGTAAATGAATGTTATTCTCTGGGGTAAAGACCAAAAAAACCACAGCTGGATTACTTAGAAGTTGACACTCTCTTTATATTGTTATGTATGGTATAAACTGGTGGATTAAACTTAAAGGGTTAAAAACTCAAATACTGCACTTAGTTTTTTCATCATTCAGGTTTCACCTGTTGCTAATTTTTAAAGATTACTCTTGATGGTGGGAGTAAAATCTAAAAAAATACGGAGTAAAAAAATGATTTTAAACATTTTATTTTACATTTGAATCACACTATAGTTGTGAAGCAAATGAGAGCTGGAGTGAAGAACGATGGATGGATCAATTTCAAACTCTGGCGACATGAGCATGATTGATGCAGCCTACTTTAGGAGGCATCTTGCTTCCCGCTCTCTTCTAATACTGGCCAGCAGGATATTTAGAAATTTGTAATCTTGTTCAATTATATCATCAGTCACAAGTACTTCATAACAAAAACTAAAAAAAAAACATAATCACTTTTTAAGACTGTATTTTGTATAGTTTCTAAAGGTAATAAGAGTAGTCGGGTGTATATTGAAATGGATGATTTATAAAGCTTTGTGGTGAGTAAACTGAATTTATTGAAATATATGTTCCATATCCATACTGTATTAGGACAGCTATGACACAATGAATAAGGCAAGGGGGCTAAAGTTTTTAACCATAGAAAGTTACTTACTCACACTCAGATTTTAACCGATGTTTCTTGTTTGTATTGCGATCTACTCAGCTATTGCACAGTCAAATATCAAACTTAGTGTCATATACAAAACTAACAAAATTATAATTTTGTAATATTTGTCGTTGAACAGTCAGTGAAAAGGTTCCACGCCATTACAAAAGAGGTGGCATAAAAAAATTCGACGAATCACCAAGCATATGGGAATTGTATGCTGAGGTGTGGGCAGTTAAACATATTCATTGACGAAGCAAAAGGGTTCTAAAAATAGACGGGAATGGAAACTTCAAAACAGACGATGAGCAGAAGATTCTTTGCATGATCGTTTCTTGCAGAGGAGGAATACAGACCGAACTGTCTTATTTTACTTACATGTAGATGATTCTAGTTAAGGAGAAGAAACTCTGCTATTGAAATCTTTTGTAAAAAGTAGATTTATGTAATCAGGCACCAACACACATCGACTGCTATCTCTATCAAAGAATTTTCCTGAAACACCTCATAAAACATGTTATCGTGTTGATCTTATTCTATCGTCATATTTCTTTTTCTTTATCTTCGAACCCCTTAAACCTGAGTCGACCAGCCTTCTCAATTGCATCATGTTATCATCAGAATGTTTGAAACTCGTCAACCACTCCTTCATGTGTCAAGCGCCGTCGCCTTACATGGAAGTGGTCCTGCGACCTACTAAGCATTGATTATAAAGTTATGAGAAGTGATATAACCTTTATTTTAGTTGGAAGTAACAAGGGGAAATACATTTCATGGTGCATTAAGCGATTGATACTAGAGATTCAAATATGTTCAGATGCTTCGAATGTGATACAGAACCCGTCAGTTAGGACGAAGTCACTAGTAGTAATACAAACTTTGTCTTTAGATACATAATCACGAGAGTCAGTAAGACCAACACAAGTCACCCCACTCCATTCAACACACCCTGTATTCATAAGCAGCTTAAATGCGCCACGGTCTTCAGTTAGTGATTCCGAGGCGTAATTAAAATTAGACCTTAAAAGTATATTGTAGAATGTAGTGAGCTTAAAATGCTGAATGGTAAAAACTGCACCAAATGTTGGTTCTATAACTCAATAAAATTCTTATATGCTTAAAAATAAGTATACATCAATATTTGGTGAAATAACTAAACAACGGTATAAAATAGCTATCACAAAGCTTTTACTAGATTCTAAGTAATTCTTGGTAGCAGAACTAAATATCAATGATAATAATGTAAACCAAACAAAGCCAGCTGTTTACAACACTTGATGTCAACAAAATGGATTATATGAAATATAAATCATAAGATACAATATAACGAAATCCGTGATCGACAACTGGTTAATTATTACTCGTTGCCAATGTAGTGACAACTTGTTTTTGATGCTGATACTGTATATGTGGATATCTCAAATAAGAGTACGATTGTGAGATAAATCAATGTTACATATGATTGAATCATTTGGAAAAAATAAAACTTTAAAAAGGGGTAATAAAATAATCCTGTATTACATTTCATATCCTTGTTTATTTCTGACCGTAAATTAAAATATCATATTTTAAAATAAATAGTAGTAAATATAAAAGAACGTATCGAATGAAAATATGTCTTTACTGAGATGTACGTAGAACATCGTGGCCCTCTTACGTTTCACCTCTTAAGAAATACGAATCATTAACAAAATTGCCAAATTTTTAAAGCGCTCACTTTCAAGTCTGAAGGTAGCTGGTCCGATTCCAGCTGAGATCGTTACAGGTATCAGATGCCATTTCTCATTGGGGTATCAATTAATGACACCAACTAACCAAAGGTCGACGTGAGATAGTAACATGGCCAGGTTTTGGACTGTTCCCTTACAAAACTGGTAAAAAAATTGACCAAAAAGAAATGAGTGTTGCTGCCCTAGTGGTAGATGACTCGGACTGCGGTGCGGGGAAAGGTGGGTTCAATTCCCGGCACGTCCACAAAGTATGTGGGTTTTGGACTACTTTCCCAAAAAGCGTTTGAGCCACTGCAAACCCTCTAAAAAATGTCATCAGCGTAGACAAGTAATAACTTACAATAAAAAAATTATGAAACTATAAATATTATTTGTTCTCTACTAACGTTCTGTCTCACAGACATACACTCTGTGCTGCATCTAGGCCTGATACACGCCATATTGCCAGGCCACGAACATCCTTTTAAGGAAATATTCTTTCAGCGCCACCGTCAGACGGGAACGGTTTTCCATGGATTTAAAAGGATAAGGTACGCAGTCCCATGTGCAGCATGCTGGTACTGCAAATGATTTATTATAAACGGTTGGTCGGTGAAGAGAAAAGCGTAGTGTGGCCGAGCTAGAGAGAGAGTGCCTTGATATATCCGTTCAGTTTAGTATGATACGTATGTATAAAGAAATATTAATGAATATATGTTTGGAGTAGCACGTAAAAAATTGGCTAATCAACTGATATTTACCTGGAAAACCTTTTACTTCAAAGAGTACCTCAATTGTTTTAGCCGGTCGTCGTTGAATATTAAGATCGTTTATTATTTCTTGAATCATCATAAGACGACCCACTTAGTAATAGTAACAGTTTTCTCTGGAATGAAAAAATTCCTTGATAAGGTATAACTGTTTTAGGGTCCCTAGTAAATTTGCTGAAGAAAATAAAAAAAAATACCCCCGCCGCAGCAAACCTGCAGACTAAGCGAATTTCCATTTGACTGATTGGATTTACACTGAAATGTCTACTTAAAAATATAACATTTATTCCCACTTTAAATAGAATTAGTTTAACAAGTACTTAGGTTTGCTGCATCAGGGAGGGTAAAATTGTTTTTTTTTTGGAAAATGTTAATAGTTAGTAAGAAATAAAAAAATTTTCCAAATTTGATCAAAATATGTTCATAAACAAGCAAACTACAACAGTTTACTTATTCTCCATAAGAATAACATGGGAATTTTAAATTTACAATTTTTTTGAATTTTCTCCGTAACCGTTAGGCGCATAATAACGCTTCAATATACTAAATTATTTGTTTTTTTAAGCTCTACAAAATGGTTTGGAAATAAATTGCAAAATTTTAAGTTTTTTGGGTCAAAAATGGGAAAAACCTATTTTTACCCCATAAAACCCCTTGTAAACACCCGTTCCCATGGTCCGATCATGCTGGATCGCGAACTCGTTCGAATAAACGTAGGTTTACACGTTTGTACCAAATTTCATCAAAATCGGATCATTTTTGCTTGAGTTATCGTGCTGACGGACACATATATATATATATATATATATATATATATAAATATATATATATATATATATATGAATTTGAACGGATGGTGTTTTTGGCCTCTAGGGACCTCAAAACGAAAAAAAAAATCGGTCCCGCGTCCAGGTCTTACCATGAGTACTACGGTAATAGCTTATTCCCTATATGGGAAATTCGCTAAAATAAAACTGTTCAAGAGAAGATAAACTTTTCCATTTTTTTATGCTTCAATATTATACCGTTTTTACCAAAAGCATAAGTTTAAAGCATAATTTTATAAATTCTGTCATTTTATTTCTCAATGGGGAAGTAAAATATTAAATAAGTAATTAATTAATAGTCTCAAACTAAACCTACTATATAAATAATTATATATTTCAAACCGTTCAAATAAAATTAGATGAAAATGTGATGATCATAAATGTGATCATGAATATTTATAGGCTATAAAATAAACCTTTATATCAATCTGTCCCCGGTGACAATATTAAAACGGTTTTTTTGTTTTTCTATACATATTCAACGCTATGAACGTAAGAGTAATTCCATCTAGTATACGAGTCTACTTAAGCTATTCGGCACACATGTTCCCCATATCCAAGTCGGTTATGTGTTCCCTGAGTATGTATGGGATGGAAATTTGCAAAGTTTGAAATTTGTAAAATATATATCTGGTTCACTGGTAAGAGCTGCTATTGCTATTAATAAATATAACTAAAATTTGGCACTCTTTGGGACAAGTTTATTGTTAGCCAAAGTACAAAATGTTTAAAAGTATTTCTTGTTTCAACATAAATCTGATTTAATAACTTGTAGATTACGTACTAGTAGATAACATTATCCGGAGAGAATAAAATAAGTACGCCAACACTTAAAATAGATTCTCTACTTATATTATACAATTGTACAAGACGATAATTGTTACTAGGTGGCGTTTGCAGAGGCATCCACAAAATTGAGCGGAGTCATCAAGGGTTTATAGTATATTGTTTTTGTCGTGCTGCAAGAAAAATAGTCCTTTTTAGTTCATGCGTTGCGGGTCTAAAGTAGCATTTTTACTCTTTAGGGAGTAAAAATCGTTTTTAGCCTCTATGGAGTAAAAATCAGCTGTTGTCAACTCAGTTGTAAATTTATTTTGTAAACGGTTGTATGTATCGGAATATGTATCGATTCGTGTTTCGTAATCATTTTAACCTACGGTCTACAGTCCCTTCCCATAGCATTTTAGCATTGCAGATACATTAATCTATTCCCACACTCAACACTGCTCACCTTTACTACTTCCTTCACCACACCCAACGTCGTGGACCTGTTTCCCTCTCTTCCCATAGAATTTTAGGATTGCAGATACATATATTGATGTAATTGCCAAAGACAGTTCCCACACTCTGCACTGCAAGCCTTACTACTAACTTTCTTCACCATTTCCTACGTCATAGACCTGTTTCCTTCCCATCTCATAGCATTTTAGGATTGAAGATATATTAATCTAACTCGGCCCAGACGGTTCTCACACTATGCTCATAGGTACTTAACTACTTCCTAAGCCACTTCCTACATCGTGGACCTATTTTCTTCACGTTCCATAGCATTTTAGTATTTTAGATACGTTAATCTAATTGCCATAAACATTGCCCACACTCCTCCACACAGCTAGCCTAAACTACTTCTTTCACCATTTTGTATGTCGTGGGCATGCTTTCATCCCTTCTCATAGCATTTCAGCATTGCAGATACATTAATCTAACTGCTAAAAACGGTTTCTAGTTCCCACACTCCACACTACTCACCTTACTACTTCCTTCACCTCTTCTAACGTCGCGGACCTGTTTCCCTCTCTTCCCATGGAATTTTAAGATTGTAGATACCTTAATCTAATCGTCATATACAGTTCCCACACTCCGGACAGCTCACCTTGACTACTTCCTTCACCACTTCCTACGTCTCGGACCTGTTTCCCTCCCTTCCCTTAGCATTATTGGATTGCAAATACCTTAATCTATTGGTCATTAATAGATCCCACACTCCTAACAACTCGCCTTTACTAATTCCTTCACCACTTCCTACGTCACATACCTGTTTCCCTCCCTTTCCATAGCAATTTAGGATTGCAGATACCTTAATCTAATCGTCATAAACAGTTCCCACACTCCGGACAGCTCGCCTTTACTACTTCCTTCACCACTTCCTGCGTCACATACCTGTTTCCCTCCCTTTCCACAGCATTTTAGGATTGCAGATACCTTAATCTAATCGTCATTAGAGTTCCCACACTCAAGACTGCTTGCTTTTACTATTCCTTCAACACTTCCTACGTCACGGACTAGTGTCCCTACCTTTCCATAGCATTTTCGGATTGCAGATACCTTAATCTAATCATAATAAACAGTTCCCACACTCCGCACAGCTCGCCTTGACTACTTCCTTTACCACTTTCTACATCGCGGACCTGTTTTCCTTCCTTCCCATAGCATTTTAGGATTGTAGATACCTTAATCCAATCGTCATAAACAGTTTCCACACTCCGGACAGCTCGCCTTGACTACTTCCTTCACCACTTCCTACGTCGCGGACCTGTTTCCCCCCTTCCCTTAGCATTATTGGATTGCAAATACCTTAATCTATTGGTCATACACAAATCCCACACTCCGGACAACTCGCCTTTACTACTTCCTTCACCACTTCCTACGTCACGGACCTGTTTCCCTCCCTTTCCATAGCATTTTAAAATTGCAGATACCCTAATCTAATCGTCATAAACAGTTCCCACGCTCCGGACGGCTCGCCTTGAGTACTTCCTTCACCACTTCCTACATCGCGGACCTGTTTTCCTCCCTTCCCATAGCATTTTATGATTGTAGATACCTTAATCTAATCGTCATAAACAGTTTCCACACTCCGGACAGCTCACCTTGTCTACTTCCTTCACCACTTCCTACGTCGCGGACCTGTTTTTCTCCTTCCTTTAGCATTATTGGATTGCAAATACCTTAATCTATTGGTCATAAACAAAATCCACACTCCGGACAGCTTGCCTTTACTACTTCTTTCACCACTTCCTACGTCACAGACCTGTTTCCATCCCTTTCCATAGCATTTTAGGATTGCAGATACCTTAATCTAATCGTCATAAACAGTTCCCACACTCCGGACAGTTCGCCTTGACTACTTACTTCACCATTTCCTACATCGCGGATCTGTTTTCCTCCCTTCCCATAGCATTTTAGGATTGTAGATACCTTAATCTAATTGTCATAAACAAATCCCATACCCCGAACAGCTCGCCTTCACTACTCCCTTCACCGTTTCCTACGTCGTGGACCTGTTTCCTTCCCTTCCAATAGCATTTTAGGAATGCAGATACCCTAATCTAATCGTCATAAACAGTTCCTACATTCTGGACAGCTCGCCTTGACTACTTCCTTCACCACTTCCTACGTCGCGGACCCCTTTTCCCCCCTTCCCATAGAATTTTAGGAATGCAGGTACCTAAATCTAATCGTCATAAACAGTTTCCACACTCCAGACTGCTCACCTTTACTACTTCCTTCACCACTTCCTACGTCACCGACCTCAAGCTAGTGTCGTCATTTGATTATATTTATGATCCATACCGTTTCTGTTCTAATATCTGTGGAATAATGCTATCGGCTATTTCTTTATCTACTGCATTTAAAAGTCAACAGCTGATCATATGTATTTGTTTATGTGTCAAATACTGCTTCCATAAGGATTACATTGAATCTTTGAGACCCAGTGGGGCGGATTCCTGAGAGACTTTTTTAACGCCATATAGATGTTGGCACTCACCGATATGGTCTTTATCACCATGCAAAATTTGAAAACGATTGATTCAGCCGTCTAGGAGGAGTTTGCGTATTACGAAATGCATAAGAGTCGACGTATAAGAGCTTCGCTCGCTTCGCTCGCTCCGCTCAAACATATTTTACATTGGCAATACCACCGATCATTATCAGGCCAAAATACAAAATAGAAGAGTTTTAGTCAACGGAATTTTCTTGTTCACATTTTCATTTATAATTGAACTAGCTACACAACCATAGCTACACAATTATTGTATTTTTGTATTAGTATTAGTATTTTGTATTTTGTATTTTTGTATTTTTGTATTTTTGTATTTTTTGTATTTTTGTATTTTTGTATTTTTGTATTTTTGTATTTTTGTATTTTGTATTTTTGTATTTATTATTGTATTTTTTTATTAGTACATGCATCTTTCTAATCCCTTGATTACAAGCCCTTCATCATAAATCTTTAATGATCTTACACGGGTTTTGCTATTTCGATTATTTATTTAACAGGAAAATAGGGAAACTTGTTTTGTACATAATGTCACAAGCACAGACACTACGAAAGTCTAGTCTAGTTAAATCCAATCGTTTAAAGTAGAGGTCATTTCGTTGAATTGACAGTTCAAACCCCAGTGTAAAACGTATTCAAACGTGAACAAAGCTGGGAAGTACTTTCTCGTTTGCACACCGGAAATATATAACTTTTTAAAACAATGTGAATCTAGGGAGAATACTCCAGGGTGATGCGTCTTGAATAATACATGAGAGCCAATGTTGGCGAAGTTCCTCCAATATGGAGGATGGGGTTTAGTAGGTAAAAGGTTCAATATTGCGATTTCACCAGGATTATAGTAGTTATATCAGTATTTAGTTATAGTTAGGCTAAATTACCTGCATTTTTGGTCACACTTGTGACATGCTTATTTTAGAACTGGTACTATGTGTATTCTGAAATATATAGTAACTTCATGTTTTAGGTTTTGCTAGTCTACAGGGTAGCATCATGGACTCAATATGACAGGGTTCAACCCCAGCAAATCCACAAATATTCAAGCAGTCACTTTCTTTTCAAAGCTCTAGCAAATTCGTACGAAATGCAACAGACAATCAGAATATGGGGAAACACATTCTTAAAAAATGTGTATTTTTTACTATTATAGATATTTTTATTGTTGACGTAGAGCTTCCAAATGGGATGATAATAAGAAAGTATGGATGGTTTCGAGAACTTTTTTCTATTTTCACAGAAGATTATTTTAACATTTTCAATAGTTTAAAAAACAGTAAGAATAGTAATGAGGAATATAAACACTTAGAATTGCATTGACGATTTCACATCGTTACAGATTTGAAAAAAAGCAAAAGTTGTTCACTAATTTTTTTACTATGCAGGACAAAGATGAAAAAAACTTTGAAAAAGTACAAAGTATTCATAATCTAGGGATAATTTATTATATTATTACAGAAAATAGTTTTTCCGAAGTGCTTACAAACGTTAATTTTTAACAAGTTTTAGTTGTAAGATAAAAACAATTTCTGAACAAATCGTCCTCCCTCCAAAGCCTCTTACTCTTGGAGTTTTCCAATAATTTCAAACTTCCTCTTACTTATCTTATCCAAAATAAATCTTGGATGACATTTTCGTAACAGAATAACAGGTAGGATGATAATTAAAAATCCTTTCCTTACCTTATCTGATAAATTACCTAACTAATACAGGCCTACTATGTATTTATATTTTTGCTTCTGTTTCTTAATACGTAGTTATCTATTATTTGTTATCTTATAGTTCGTGTTCAATAACATACAATGATGTATTATATATTATTGCTCATGCCCCATATCGTATGTGCATATATTATAACAAATTTTTCGACCTTATAACCGTAGTATATTATTATTATATTATTAGTCTGAAAAATATGCAGTAGATATGTATTCTTTGTATTTTAGTTTTTGTTCAACAATGAATTATTATTTATTATAATATTATAATGTATGAGTTATACAGTATAATGCATATTGTATGGTTATTTATTAGCTATACAATCTTTCCTGTTCAGTGTTATATAATTATTAGTTTTTAGTTTTAAATGTTAAAGTATATTGTGTCAATGCCGTTAGTGGTTTGTGGTATTTGGTATGGTTTCAGATTTCAAGTTTTTTACATTTTATCAATTGTGTATAGTTATGAGTTCATGTATTTTAAAAACGGATGCGTAAAAGTAATCTGTAAAATTCCTTTGAATTTTTAAAAGCATAACACATAAAGTATCCTTAAAATTATTAATTTAGGCAGTATTAATAAATTTTTACGAACTCAAAGAAGTAATTTTTAAGTGGTTTTTATTACCCAAAAGTATATTACGTCCATTACGAATAGGCCTATATTACAAATTTAAAATGCACACTATTTTAAGATTTTTAAATTATTTTAAATTAAAATGTACCACCTTACGACAATTTCAAGAGGTTACCAACCTCTTGAAAAAAAAATTAGGCCGACTGGGATAAATTATATTACTAAAACATTGTCCATTTAAAATAACTAATTACTGGGAATGCAACAGTTAACATTGTCACGCCCTGGTCTATGTTGGAAACAGCAAACGTTCAATTGATTTTCCGTTAAGCTTCACCGCATGAGTGTAATTATACCACTAATGCGTTTGTACTTTCAACATTTACATTTTTGTTTGATATACTTGTCAATAACGTCATGCATATTTGCACAATAGTGCAATAAACAATCGTATTGCTTTATTTCGTGGAGGGGTATCTGAAATATAGTTCTCCCCTCATAAGAAAACTATAGTTTTAGTAGATAGGTCAACGTTAAGATATAGGTGGCTTCAAACTAAATGGCAGCACTCATCAAAAGACCAATGGATCAAGGGATTTCGTATTCAAATAGGAACAATATAAATCTTTATATCTGTTTATTGGGGATCGAACCCAATAACACATCTTCTTTTGATTATGGTGCAAAAGAATCATCACTAAGATAAATGTAATCAGTTTTTGGCATATGGATCTCGCTTCATAAACGCAGAATACGTAATACGCCAAAAATATACAGTTTCAATGTTTTTAGTTCAGTTACCAGTGTGCTAGGACAAAGGAGTTTCTACGTTAACGTATTTGTTTATTAAGTTAATGTTTTTGAAAGTATTTCCCCATAGTATTCGGCCACTATGCCGAGGCAAATTACACATAAGGGTGGGGTTAGAATAGCAGTAGATATAGTAAAGGACTGAGACGTTCATTTACGGACATAATGTTATGATAACACCAAACAATTAATTTTATTACATAGGGCTTGCTTTCTAGGTAACATATAAACTGCATAGAAAGAAGGACACGAGGAAGAGAGAGGGGGAGAGAGAATTAGACAGACTATGAGACATGTAGGGGTGTTCTGGACAGGGGAATGTATTATTCAAGGGGCGACAAACTGGACATCCCCTAGGAGGATTCTACGCTCAAAATACTATTACGTCACAGAAGAATATCACATCAAGGGTGTACGTGTTCAGACTTATAATCTTTGGGAAGAATTTGGGATTTAGAATTCTAGAAATAAGTATATTAATTTTGTAGAACTCGCTTACCAATTTATTTTGTGTAATTAGATATTTCACTAAAAGTAATTTTTACGTGCTTTAATAAAATTAAGATAGCAAAAAATAAAACATATATTTAACTTATTATGCATTTATAAAATTAAGATAGAAAAAAAATAAAACATATATTTAACTTATTATGCATTTATTAACATACAGGGTGTTTCCAAATTGTCTGGACATATTTTGTGAACTTGTTCCTAGGGATTAGACAAACATAAAATGCCATATAAGTATGGGTCTAAAATGCCTATATTTCTGTTCGGTCTGTATGTTTTTAAAAATTATTTTATATCTTAGGCATTTTTCAACATAGAAAAAATTGCATAACCGAATTAAGAAGAAAACTGATAACTCGGTTGTTTTTCGTCCGATTTTAACAAAAAGGTTTGATTTGGATTTTAATTCTCTATCTTTTTGGTCTGAAAATAATTTTCTTAATATTTAGGGTTTTCATGAAATTTGGGATTACAGATATTAAATGGCCGCCATATTGATACGGCTGGAGATATTAGAACGAAACTTTGTAAGCTCTTTTTACCTACTAAAATACACATTTATACAAATTTTGAGATTTCTATCTTGGAAAATGTCCAAGATATAAAAGAATTCTGAAAATCACAAACAGACCGACAAACAGAAATCTATTAATTTTAGACCCATACTTGTATGGCATTTTATGTTTAAACTAAATTAAAACATACCTCGTCTTGCAGTTCAAATAAATAGTGTCTTTTTCAATCCACTACATGTTTCGCCATGTTGGCATTTTCAAGTGGTTTACACAGAAACATTGAGACTTGAAACATTATAATATCCGAATTGGACTCGTCAAATTGTAGAAATTTACAAATAAACACAAAACTGTACATACATTTGACACGTACGAACGAAACATTATTATGGAATTTAATTTTATGTTTGTCTTATCCCAAGGAACAAGTCCACAAAATATGTCCAAACAATTTAGAAACACCCTGTATATCCATTGCTTTGGGTTTTAAACCATGCTTTTATCATATGTGTGTTCAATCTTAAAAAAATTATTATATACACATTTAATTTGTAAATTATATTACAACTAAAGTAGCCTGATGATGAGATTTTATCTTCGAAACCGGCCACCATAGATAAGACGACAGTAGAATTATGTACGGGCAGGTAAATTAAAACATTTAACAACTATGTCTAGACATTATCGATACTAAAGTAGCTATACTATGATAACAACGAAGGTCCTAAGGAAGGGGTTTACTAAAAATGGTAGTTGTACGATTAAACTAATCAAGACAAGTAAAACTGGTGGATGAATTCATTGAGCTGTAAAAAATATTTCGGAATGAGAAAGCATTTCTGTGACACCCTTAACAGCGATGAGTCGGGTGGTTTTGTCCCATAGTTTGATCCAAGATAATAAACAGTTGTACTTTCCTCTGTTTTTGACCATGACTGTCTGAATGTTAAAGAAGCACTGATTTTTAAGCATTAGTCTACTGCCATTTTATGGAAGTTATTCGGTAGTTGCATCTTAGCACATAATTGTGTATGTATAAGATGCTGAAAAGGATCCATATTCAAGTAAACCAAAAATGGGATTTTTTTATTTTTATGTTACAAACTATTTAGATAGATAATTGGGTTTCAGGCTCTCTTTACAACCGAAGGGCGCCGGTTCGATACTGAGATATAAACAGTAGCTTGGTTTGAAACTAAATCAAATTGTCTTTGGTCATGTTACTTTTAGTAAATGCTCCTTTCTAAAAACTATTGACAACAGTCGCAAACAAACATATACAGAACATCCAGACAATTCTACATTTACCATGCTGTAAGTTTTTAGATTGAAATATGAGTACGTCCATATAAAGTAATTAGGTGTAATTCTGGGGATTTATTTTTATTTCTTGTTTTAACGCTTATAATCCGCGTTATCTCGCATTAAACGGTGTTTTAATGTTGGTTTAAGTATACGTACTTATTATGTAGGTGCAGAGAATTATCAATAAAACTATTTTTTTACTAGCTGAAAATGAGACAAAATATTATCTAAGAGCTGCAAGGTATAGACGATTTGACAACAAACGTATTCTTAGGAAGGCTTTGCTAGAATACATGAAACTGCGATGGGGTTTACATACGGTATACGACATAAGGCTTCAATAAAGATCTCTCTACTCCGGAGCTATTTCGGAGGAAAATTGTTTGGAGGAAATATTTTTCCGAAGAATCGATGTTTCATCATTACCTACTTTTTTAGTAGGGGAATACTCAATAACTGTAACTAAAATGAAATTTAAACCATGATTGATTAGGTTAAGCCAATGGAGAAATAATGTTATTGAATTTGACAATAATAGTCTAATAAAGCAAAATACAACAGAAACCCAACCTTTTTTCAATTTGTAACAAATTGTCAAAATGCTGATTTAAGGAATTCATCATAGTTAAAAAAAGCAACGCAACCAAAGATCAAAGTTGCATACTTTAACTAGAATTTGTAAGTAAAAATGTTTTAAATATACTTTACAGACACCATAGCGTTATACTTGAATGAGTTAAATAAAATTGAAGCAAACTTTTGTGAAATTCGAGATCAAAGTATTCATTTAAAAATTCCAAACAAATTCTATTGAAGGATTGAAAAAACTGTTTATTTGTATGCTAAATGTTAGCTTGACACATAATTAACTATATCTGTCCAAGTCTATTGATTTATTATGTGTGTTGTATTTAAAATTGTTACATATTTGACGGTGGGGTGTGACTGGTTATGCAAAAGCTGACTTTAGTTATTATTTAAGATAGTGCATGAAACATTGTACAGTTATTCAAAGGTAAAAATGGTTCTAAAGCTAAAAAAACATATTTTTGTAAATGAACACCATACTTATATTATGACTTACACTATGGTGTATTTAATTCATCATCGTGGTACAACAAAACAAACTTTATCAAGTAATACATAGCTTATTATCACCAAAGTTTGGTTCTTTGACGTTGCTAAAAATATAGATAGGTAAAATACTGCAGCTCAACCACATGAACATGGTGCTAGCTAGAAAAAGGTCTCCGGTTTGATCCCCAATAAACAGATATAAACATTTATATTGTTCCTATTTGAATACGAAATCCCTTGATCCATTGGTCTTTTAATTAATGAACTTACTTACAAAAACAGCTGGTTTTAGTCAGGAACAACGCTGCAGCGCTGCAGAAATATAACGCCATTCTGTACTCATCCTCTGCAGCTACTTGTAGGTCACGAATTGTAGATATTTATAGGCATGCACTGTGGATGCGATACTCCCTGGTGTGGATTAACGTCCGCACTAGTGAGTGATCCGACTATCCGCAGTACTATCCTGTAATAATTAGACCAATTCGTTAATTACAAGGCAAATATGTGGTTCGGATTCCACTAAAAACTGTAGGTCCCTTAGTTTATTGGTTGTATGGGCTATTAACAGCTGTGTCTAAGGAATATGTCGGCCATAGTCACTAACAAGACTACAAAATCGCGCCACTCATCCTACACTAATTTCCATTTGTACTTGGCTTAAATATTATTTTAAATATATCCAGCTAGAAATACGCAACCTAGCAATCACTTTGCTATAAATATAGTGATTTATTCAAAATTCCCATTTGTATGAAAAATATTGAAATTAAATATTTATAAGACTACGTACACGAGTGGGTTTACCATTATCTGAAGGTGTCTCGCTAAACGCAAGTTCAGTTTCAGTTTGGGAGCTTTGTTTAATTTCCTGTGAGGTAGTTGAACCTCCAAACTTGAGACATTACCATTACTTGATTCAATGCTTACCAACTTGATTGAGCTATCAGGAACTTGCACCAGTGTGCCTTGGTTAAACTACGTAGTCTCAATTTGACACTTGACTCGTGATTATATATGCTGCTCGGTCTGCTATAGAGGTTGACTTTAAGAAAGGGCAAAAAAGTCCAACATTCATAAAAAATAAGTATGTTTATTTAATTTCATTTACAATCATTGGCCTTACCTGCCTACTCACGTATCGGAATTGTGAATGTGATCATGAAATAGCCTACCATATTAATAACATTGCAAAATAACGCGTCAAATGGAAGAAATTAAACAGCATACTTACATAAAGTGTATAAAGTAACAATTAATTGTATATTTACTTTTTATAAAAATACCAAAATTATCAATTATATTAATTTTTATTGCTTCATGGGGAATCAGAAAAGACAATTTTAAGGCCATGAGGCCATGCTTTTTGTGAAGTTGACTAATTTTGCACTGAATCAAATTGAACCAATATCACGGACTTAAGAATTTTGTCGAATTTGTTTAAATCATCAGTTTATTCCTAGTCATAAAATATCACAAATTGAATATTTGTATTGATCCTCAGCACAAATTAAATAGTTTTATTGTCCTGTTTGTAATTTTCAACGACATTTAAAAATAATAAAAAAATATTAATGTAACCAACCTTATTAATTTATCTATTAGCTAAAATGTGGTAATAAGTGGTAATAATTAATAAATGTTTAACGAAACTCATTTTTGTGGAAGTATGTAATATTTTACAATATTTTCTGTAAGGTCGTAGGCCTATTTAATATGTATTCATTAATTTTAACTGTGCTGGTTAGCATTTTAGTGGTTTGTGATTGTAGTGATCAGCCCACATGTTCAGATGATATGAAACCCGGTGGGTCTAAAAGTACCTTAAGCAGGAGATTCTTGTATATTTCTAAAAAATAAACATAAAGATAGCGTCCAATTTCCCCCAACAAATTTGTAAAAACACAATTGAAAATTATGTTAAGAACTGTTTTATAATTTTTTAAATGTTGACCTATGTAATGCACAATTAAAAATAACCTTCAGTTGAAGTGTATACTAAACAACTAGAACAAATGGTGTGAACAATATCGTAGGGAAAAACAACCAAAGATGTTGACTGTTGAGCTTGCCTTTTAGTATGCAGCGTTTGGCTTTGAGCAGCAACAAGCCGCAAACTAGTTTGAGTAGGGCAAGCTGAACCTAACCCTTTCATCTGCAATTAAACGTTAAGTGGAATGTTTATAGGGGAAACTTTTAATTAGCTAATACTATTTCAATTCGAGTTTATATTAATGGATGCATTAGTACTATTTGTCTGTGTTAATAGTTTTAAAGTGATTTAAACTTTTTTTGTATGTGTTGTGAAAAGCTGGATCACAAATCATTAATTATTTAAAAGAGTTCGTGTTTAAGGAGATAAGTGTATGTATTGTTCAAGAAATATTGTTTATACACAAATAAAAATGTATGAGGTTATTTGTTTTAGCGAATTTCCCTATAGGGAAGTAGCTATTACCGTAGGTCTCATGGTAAGACTTAGGCCCGGGACCGATCTACTTTTTCATTTTAATGTCCCCAGAGGCCAAAAACACCATTCGTTAAAATTTTTATATATGTATATATATATATATATATATATATATAGATTTATATATATATATGTGTCCGTGAACACGATAACTTGAGTCATTTGTATCCGATTTTGATGAAATTTGGTTTGAAGGTGTAAGGCGGGATAAACTTGAATGAGTTTGCGATCCAGCATGATCGGACCATGGGAACAGGGTTTTATGGGGGGTTTTATGGGGTAAAAATTGGGTTTTCTCACTTCTTACCCTCAAAACACAAAATTTCCCAATTTTTCTCTAAACCTTCTTAAAGAGCTTGAAAAAACAAACAATTCAGTATATCAAAGTGTTTTTGTACGGTTATTGGTTACGGAGAAAACTAAAAAAATGGTAAATTTAAAATTCCCATGTTATTCTTATGGAGAATATTGTAAAATGTTGTAGTTTGCTTGTTTATGGATATATTTTGATCAAACTTGGCAAATTTATTTATTTTATAGTAAGCTATCAATATTTTACTAAAAACACACTACTTTATTAGTTTCCTTGTAGCAGCAAACCTAGGTACTCGTTAAACCTAATAATGTTATTTAAATAGATCAATTGAAAATCAATTCGGCCAAATGGAAATTCGCTTGGACGGCAGGTTTGCTGCGGTGGGGGTATTTTTCTTATTATTTGGTCAATTTATATTTTGACGATGAGTATATCAGTAAAGGCCTTATTTAAATAATGCGGACTTACGCAAATCTTAAAAATTTAATAGTAAAATAGTAATTCCAACACATTACTTTAATAAATTTTCAAAGAAAAGTAGTTTATCATTTGCTGCACTTTCAAGAAAACGTGTGAAAATACTATCTCTCTCAAATATATATTTTCAGTTATTGATGCAGGTTTTACACACCTCTACTGATTTTGACAATTAAATTTCATTGAAATAGGGCCATAGCTCTTACGTATTAAATGGTTTGTAAATATTATCACCATATCAGAATTTAAGTTGACACTATTAGTTTACCTATCTTTTACGAACACTAATATTTTATCATAAATTAGTAATCTTTTGATTAACAATCAAATTCAATCCCCAAATGTTAATAACTACATAAATATATGTTTAACCCCCTGGCAATTAAATACGAGTTATTACCATAGAATGAAACAAAATGTCAATAATAAAAATATTAATTTAATAATTAACTGTAGTTAAAACTTGTTCATTGACCATCGTACTGTGTTCAGGTATGTCCATATGACTCATTGGACTGCCAACTTAAACAAAGGGCAGATGCTTTCTCATCGTGGAGTGTTACAGAGAGAATAGCTGAACATTGATCATGACATGTTTCAACCTGCATTGCAGAGTGTTAAAGAGAATTTCAATATTATGATAAAATATGGTAAAGAACTATTTTCATCCAGTATCCTGTATTATTATTACAACCCTTCAAACTCTGGAGCAACAAGAAATGGTTGTTTTTTGAACAGACAAAGGAAGAAATAACCAACTGCTAATTTATTGAATACATAAAGTTGGACTAAATATATAACAGCACATATACAATGTTCTATTTTCAGATTTTTAAAGCCCTTTACAGTTGAAAAAATATGCATTTAAGTGTCCAACTAAAAAAAAAAACTTTGTTATAGGTATCCATTTAACCACATTTTCTAAAAAAACGTAATACATTTAATGCAAACATTTACACACATAGGCTTGGATTGATTATTTTATTGTTAGAGTTTGTATTTCCTTAGAAAAGAAAAACTGGCTGGGGGTATGAAACTAAATACTGTACATTATTATTTCGAGTGCGTTTAAGCAATAGCGAAAAACAAAATGGTGCAATTGACCATTAGTTTATGTTGTAAATTATAAATGGATAATGTTTCAATGTTTGCAACCTTAGAGGCTATGTTGATAGGTGCACCGCAATAACTGAATAATCTAGCCCACCATAATATAAACAATCCAATCCAGACCCAATATTACCAAGCAAATTACTAATCATCCTAAAAATTTATTTCAGAGATTATTGCAAACCTTTCCAGCACCATTTATTAAAAAAAACCAATATGTTGCCTCGACGTTTCGAGATTTTGAATATGATCCTGTCTTCAGTAGAAAAATTACCTAAACGTGGCAAAATTAGAACCCAATTACAGCCAAATCTAAAGTATCACAAATACAATTCATACAGCAAAATGTATAGTAGTAAAACAAAAACACAAATAACCTGAAATAAAACATTATAAAGTAACGAATCCTAACTTCAACCCCCTACCCACTCGAAAATTTACGAGAGGGAAAATTATTGACAATTGGTGAAAGAAACTACTAATCGTGAATTTGAATAGCCGCAGTAATATTTAATTTACATCAACTCACACTATAAAAAATAAACTTTCAAGTGGGAATTTAAATTCGACCTAGCCTAACCTAACTGAACACGAACCATCTTCAATGCCAGTATTTCTTCAGCGCAACCAACAGGATATCACGACGACTCCAAACTTAGTAACTGACAGTTGGCACTCCTGCCACGTCTTTAGTCCCGTTATTTTGGCAACACTGCTTTATACACCTGTCATTGTAGACAATCATATGCTAATGATAGTGGTTGGTGACTGAAGTATCAATGGAGTATGTCATAGTGTTGAACGTGCGTGGGAAAATGATTTTGGAACCGTTTTGTCTTTTTTGTGTTGAGTAATTCAATATGCGGTTGTTATTTGGACAAGTTTTAATTTATGTTGGTAACTATATTTTTATTTATCTAAGTATAAAATAAGTTTCGAATAGAATTTAAGATCCATAAGCCTCGATATGCATAGGCTACATATGATATACCAAACATTTGAAGGTGTTATATTTCTTAATACTTTAATACTTTTCAATGAAATGGCGACATACAAAGTAGATTTCCAGCTGCTCATCTGAGTAATTACTTGAATAAATATATGGCAACGACATGACAACATGCGTGGCAACAGACAGAAAATCATTATATTAACATTTGCACTATCTACATTTATATCTATTAAAATATTTGGTCTGCTACGCAGCTATAAATGCCATTCCAGAAGAACTAAGTTGTAACTTCAGTACGTATTCTACTAATAGCAGCTGACGTACATACTTCAGGAATCAGAAGTCAGCGTCTTCATCCCGATGTGATGCGAAATAAATTGGTAAAGTAACTGGGGTTTTAAAATATTAAGCCAGTGTACGAAAACACAGAAGTTTTTTGAAATGCATTTATTTGCTTATGGGAGAGTTCGCTTTAGTAACGTAAAATTTTGCCCATCCAGGGTTGTATAAAACAGTCTAGTTACAAACATCCCTTCCGTTCAGTCCCAAGTCGTTAGTTCAGTCCCAAGCTGTTGGCTTGCGTGACGGAGCAATATGAAGGTATATTGCAGGTTCCTACCGCAAGGGTTACATAAATTGGTACATTACCATGAACTATAACAATAACAGCTCCGTGAAATTACTAGTTACTCTATAATTGGATATTTTCACCAATATTGCAAGGAAATAAAATTGAAAACCCTTTAGTACAAAGTCACATTTGTATTATAAGACCAAATTTGAAATGGCACAATAAGATCTCAATCACAACTCTAAATCTGATAGGATAAGTCATTTGACTGTAGCCAACTTTGCCCATTCTATGTAGATTAATGGGCAATCCACTAGGAGAGCCATTAAAAGGCAATCATTGACTAAGATGTTCATAATCTGAATCTCCACACCTCAATGACGAATCGTTTCCAAGTCAATTCCCATTTTAAAATACAATAGCTAATTCTACCCACGTGAGTTAAAGCTAGAAGTAAAATATAGTTCAATGTTTATTGATAAGTTTATATTTTAAGTCTTGAAAGTTAATTTAGTTTTGTAGCCATAGCCATGGCAAGTAAGAGTACTTAAAGTTATTTCCATTTCATTTAATTAACTCTAGACGGTAATAGATTTCAGTTTCAAATTACATTTGACTTTCATGTTATGATTCAATCGACCTAAACAACATGCTATGTATGTACTTTGATGCAAGTTTCGTCGTTTTTAGTGATAGTAATAACTTAGTGTGTATCTTATGACAAGTGCAGCGATATTTACTCAAGTAGTTTTTTTTTCAAATGTTGGTATCTTCGCCATAACAATGGCTGACGTTTTGGATACGTTGTAGCCACCTATCTTACTGGCCAAGTTACGATTCAACGCAACTTTGACCGTGGAGGCTTACCATAAAGTTTAAATCCATTGTTATGAAATAATCTATTACAGTGTTTCCATGTAACTCTGCCAGTCACGTTGATCCATCATTAATCTTTCTAGATGACAAGAACACTAAAGCGAAAAACCGGAATTTATTAGAAACTAATGTACTCTCGTGTCTATTTCATGAATGGAAATTTTGTCACTCAACTAGGCTTGCGGTAATACAGTTTTATTAAGTAACTCAAAACAAACAATTAAAATCTAAAACATAATTAATCTTGTACTACATTACTACATAACAATCTTTTGTATCCAATGCTGTAACATAAGTGTAAAACAATATACAAGCAACTTTTCAACCACTCAACCACACCTAGAAGTTTAAATTAATCTGGAATTCATGTTAGAACACACGAAATGAGAACAGTTTTCACCGAAGTTAAATGGTATGAACTTAATTTAGCACACTAAGTTTTAAACATTTGGTTTATGCGACAATCCCGTTGAAGTTTCAACATAGATCACGAAAGCGTAGTTTATTCTGCACCAGGATTATGTCAAATTATTTTTGTAATTCGAATACTTCATTGCAGATTTAAGTCCTTCGGTAGTTTTCTTCTTGATTTTTTTATAAACTAAACAAAGTTATTTACGGCGAAACAGAAGTTTTCTCGAGTTAATTAAGGCTTTCTGTTGTAACCATTCGCCTGATTTAGATTTATCTAGGACCAAATTGTTGACACTATTTAGTAAGGATTATTTTTTATTTTATCTGGAACCTTATACTGTATCAATCGTTTTTGCCTCAATAAGCGGCAGAGTCTGATGTTTAATAAAGGAGTTCACCCTTCTGACATTTTGACGTTATCAGTTGGGTAAACATGACTGGAGGAGGATAAAAAAATGCATTTTTCAAATTCGTAACTTTGTAAATACACTACGTATACAAAGTTTACTATCCAAGATTATTTGATCATAAAACTAAATCCCCCCCCACAGCAAATCTACATAGGGTAATAAGTTAAGTTTTATTTACTTGGTTGGATTTCTACCAAAAATTTCCCTTCAAAATTTCAAATTTGTTTTCTATGTAAATAGCCACAATTTTAACGAGTTGACTAATTAATTTTCGTTCTACAAGTAAGGTTATAAAGGGTGTTTTATTGGACTATAATAGCTTAAAGTGAAGTAAAGAAATTTGCCAAATGTTATAAAAATACACCCCTAATGCAGTAAACTACATCAGCTCATTTATTCTGCATAACACCAACATAGAAATTGAAAATATATTTTTTTTCTTGTTCCTTACTATGCATACAACAACGCTTCATTACACAAAATTATTTGTTAATAAGTTCTACAAAACAGTTTGGAGATCAATTGCAAAATTTTTGGGGGCCAAAAATGAGAAAAAAACCCTATAAAACCCCGTTACCATAGTCCGATCATGCTGGTTCTCAAAATCGTTCCAATAAAATGTAGGTTTACACGTTTATACAGAATTTCATCCAAATTGGATGACTTTTACCCTAACTATTGTGCTAACATAATAGCTTATCCCTTGTATGTGTCATTCGTTTAAAGTTTTATGTAGGTAGTTACACGAGTTTTATTCTCTAACCAACGATGAATATTTCTTAGCTTGACTCAAGACCAAATTAGCAAAACGTTGCTTGTCTTCTATCAAAGAGTAAAGCGTCATTTTTTGTAAATTCTACCTAAAACAATAAACACATTATTTCACTTCAACGCACTCCAACATTATTTATACTGCACTGTAGTACATAGAAAATACATTATTGATTATTAAAACAGGATGAGAATTTGCACTGTCTAGGTACTTAATAATTGTACCTGTATTCCATTAGTTTACAGATTCATCCTACATTTTTTATTTGACGGCTTAGTGACTGCTTGATGGCTCAAATGTTTCCCGACAAGCATTTGACTATAAACGATGGTTAGTTATCATTTATGTGGGAATCGTGCTGAAGTTATTTAGTTGGCCACGCGCCAGCCAAATCACCACCTCAGGGGAGAGGCGGATTAAGGATTTAAGGATCAGGTAATGAGACAAACGTGCAGACAGGAACAGTAAACGCTCAGTAACACCTCAGGCTATACTGTAGGATCATTTTGTACAATAAACTCTGCTTGTCATAAGGATGCATCGTAAATTTGATTGGTACAAGTCCTGAATTTCCGGGACTGTCACCGGTTTTACGAATGTCCCAGTGACTCAAAAGGCACCCCAGGACGGTAAAATATCCGAATTTCTAAAAAATTGCTCTTAAAAAGGACAATGGTCTGAAACAAATTATGATAGCTTAAGAATTACCTCAAAAATGCTTCGGACTACTTTAGTAGTCCTGTAGACCGTAGACGTTGAAAGAATGAAAACGAAGTTTACTAATCTAGGATTGATGTTGAAATATACCCGTTCTTGTTGAATCTATTTAATTTTGATGCATAGCTTTGTAAATGATTTACAATTTTAGGTCGCTTGAGTTTGATCACCCTTTACCGGATTGGAATCGTGTGAAAAGCTGATTATGGTAGACTCAGCGGTGGTCTTGATACATTATCAAGAGTCAAGTTTCATATTGAGACCACGTAATTGAATCAAGGCACACTGGTGCAAGTTCCTGATTGCTCAATCAAGTTGGTAAGCATTGAATCAAGTAATGGTAATGTCTCAAGTTTGGAGGTTCAACTACCTTACAGGAAATTAAACAAAGCTCCCAAACTGAAACTAAACTTGCGTTTAGCGAGACACATTCAGATAATGGTAAAACCACAATGTCTGTAATCTGTTTCACCCCTATTTTAGTCTGGTTTCAGATATGTTCAAGCTAAAAAAATTTAATATAATAAATCAACCAATCATTATTTTATTTATATTGTGTCGTAAATGTTAGACTGTGTAGCTTAAGCTGAATTTGAAAGCAGGGTTAGTAAAATGGAGTAAAATGTTATGTGTAGCTTTATAATTACAGAAGGGATGCTGGATCCAAATCTGAACCATCAAAAGACTACTGAATGTTCTCAGTGTAAACCCAGCGACCCTTTTATTACCACTCAAGCACTATTATAACCCCTCCCCCCACAGTTATATAGGGTTAAATTATACTGTAGTATATATCGTGATAAGAAATTCTAACTGAAGAGAACAGAGTAAATCCATTGTCGTATAAGATGCACACCCACAAGTGATTATAGAAACAAAACTCAGTGGTTCAGCTTTTATTTTGATCATATTTGATGCAATTAAATAATCTGTGCGGCAAATAAGAGCCCAAATGTATTTTAAAGTTAATGTACACGTTTATGGCGTATACGTCCAGCTTCGTTCATGCCTTACCGTACACAACTCCGGGCTGGTCAGATAAGTAGTTTTGGGATTTATCCGAAACACAGACATGCATAAAAACCTCAACCACTCTATGATATACAAATTAACCATAAAGTTAAAACAAATTTAACGCCACTAGTGAACACGTCCTACAATAGCTGCATTTACATGCATTAGCCTACTCAGTTCAGTACGTAGTACACATCCGACACAATGTACTAGTGTTTATGTTTATCGCATGAGTAAACATGTTCTGCATATCCTGCCTGACGTAACCTGTCCGTCCTTAGTTGTTTCCCAAGGTCATTGCCAAGGTCATCCACCAATAATAGTATTGCTAGTAGTAGCATTGAGTGTATACATAATGGTACAACAATATTACAAACTGAACATCGACGTATATAGTTAGGCCGTATACATCGCTGGAACACAACTACCACTGAACTGTTTGAGTACAGTAGTAAAGATGATTCGGAATTGGCGTTCAAATTTTAGTTTGATGATGAATTGGCTGTTTGTTTATACAGCAACTTTTTGCTCAAGCAATATTATTCGAAAAGTGTAGTTTTGTTTCAGGTAACACATTCAAATTGTTTCTTTGTTTTGGGGAACGAGTGGTGTATAGTGGTAGAGCTCAGGCTTCGGAGCTCGAGGTCCCGGGTTCATGCCATACCAATCACCGATGAATTTCATCCATGTGATAAAGCCGGGACCCTATAGGACTAGCCTGAAGTAACGTGTAAACCCGTTCTGGGGTAGAACTAATGCTAAAACCTAGCGTCATATTATGTGAAAGTGAGAGATAAAAGAAAATCGTTTCTTTCAAGAGAGGTAAAAACTACTATATCTAAGGTTTTTTTACTGCACAATATGCCAATAAACAGGCATTTCCTATGTAAAATTACAAAAGACGAGGAGCAAACATAATATTATAATTTAAACAACTTTACAGCAGTATAAAATTGTTTACAACGAGCGAGGCAAACATTATTGACTCAACGATGTCGGTTACAACGTTTCAAAGTGTAATCTGTTTAATTGTAAAACTTCACTGCGCTCGCTTCACTGTTTCAACTCGCTATATTGTTTCCAATTCGGTGATATGCTGAGTAAGAATGTATGTTTGAATTCGTGATATTTAACCAGTTTACAGGTACTTTGCTACTTTCCTCACCAATGGTATGTTTAACTTAACAAGTAATTGCCCTTGCACGCATTTATTTCCAGTTATTTAAATTATTGTTATAATTATTTATTTTTTAATCTACAGTATTTGCAGTAAATTGGAGGTAAATAGTTTTCACTTTAATATTTGTATCCGTGTTGAGTTGTACAAATAAAAATTGATTCTTGTAACTGTACTAAAAGCTAGTTCTGCAATATACAAATATTACCCAGTAAAACTCTGTCTTGAGCTATGTTACACTTAAGGGACTACAAAACACTTAAAAATAACGTTGGCATTAAAATACACGGAAAATATGTTCAATGTTTGTAGGTGTATATATTTGTATGTAATGGTTTATGATTGGATTAGTTTAGCAGGTTGGTTTTTTTTACACCCCACATTCACAACCTAGGACAATAGGCTCTAGCCATTGGGAATTTGACGTATTAGATGAGACTGGCCAAGAGGGTCGCTCCATATTCCTAGATGAAATCAGTTGACAGGATTTGGACCAAGGGCCTCGGGGATCGAAGTCCTGCTCTGGACCTGCTGGATCCATACTGGAAGGTTGGTGGGGTGGTGGATTGTGAGATGCATACATTTCTTAAATTAATGATCGGAGAATTCCGGACACGGACAAGGTATTTTCGTAGCAAACTGTAGCCTTGGTAGCTGAGGAAGTCACAGAGAATCCCCGTTTCTGAATAGCTTTCCTCATGATTAATTCCCCTGAACATCCCAGTATAATAGAACACGGCCAAAGCCTAACACGAGTTAATGTGTAAAACAGTCCATAATTTGTCTGATAAAACATGAATAATAATTAAGATGCTTTTAAAAATTTTTCTCAAACCACGCGGTTTCTTCTTGTATTTAGATTTAACACAGTGGGCCATCCAGCAAGCGATGAGCACACCCAGTGTTCTACATAAATCACATTATACAGGCAATTTTTTGCTCGAGCACTTCTACTCGCTTCATTTCACTGTCGATTAAGCTAAGAACCTCTTATAATACATTACGGTGATCGCTATATAACGTGTAAGAGGTTTCTTTTAATATTTGTGTCTAATATAACTGAAATTAATAACACAATTATATTATTTCTTCTAGTGGTAGTTAGTAAGAAATATGTTTGATGACAAACAAATCCATTATAAGATATTTTGCTTACGGCTCAGTATTTGAAATTGAAAGATCGAAAATGAATGTTTAGAATTAGGCTTGATAAGAAATTGTTGTAAAAAATTATGATGTCAAAACATTAATTATTTTCAGCTGTTTGTAAACAATTTTCTTATATTGTTTAACAAGACAGCTTCTGCTTGGTTAAAATTAAAAAAAGTTTAATTTACAATCAAAATACTGTATGCTGTGTAGTTAAAATGACTGCAGCTGTTTACTGCTCACGGTTAGGTAAAAGTTCTCAGCTAAGGTGGCTTACCAGCAGAGAAGGTCAAGTCGTATAGTTTCTAAAAGTTAAGATTGTCTTTAGGAATTTTCTCTCAATGTTGGAACGTAGAAGCTTTTTATTCTTGATATTTGTGTTGTTGTGTTCAAAATTCTGCTCATAACCATGTATCATGAAGTATTTTCCTGTCCGTTTAACTTGTGACTAACAAATTGTATAGACTTATATTTCCATAACAATAATATTTGTTATAGATTATAATTACTCATTTGTGTTGTGATGCGTTCTGATATCTTCGAATAAAGATTTTTATACAAGTAGAAATATAAAACAAAATCAACAAGGGAAAACAAGGGGAATATGATACAACGAGGGAATTTTACTGAATAATTCTACTTACAATTTAACTTCAGTTTTTACGTGATACAATTAATGTGCTTAAATCGTTTGGGTGAACGAAAAATCACTAATATCCAATATAAGTAATAATAAACTCCAACCACCCTCTGTTTATTTAAACGAATTCTTTTCATGAATATGCAACCCATTTAATAAAGACAAACATACAGCTGGCCTAACTTCTTAGATTATACAAAAATGACATTTTACCTTATTTTATTGCTAACTTTTTTTTATTAAAACCATTCTTTGTCTTGGCTATATTAAATTTCCAGATCTGGTTTCCATGATTTTATTGTCACTACTTTATCTTAGCGTTTCTAATTGTTCTTAATACAACGACAAATAATATGTTTAACATTAATACACTTTTTTATTAAAACGATTAATGAATATTATTAAAATTTATTAAATTAAATTTATTAAATTATTTAATGAATATGAATATTATAATAAAAGTCAATTAGACGTTTTGAAAAACTTACATTATAATGAGCGAAAAAGAAGTAGCTTTTACAGAAAATAGGCTTAAATCGTATGGTTTCTCAATAAAATCTTTCTTTGTAAGATAAATTGACTCTAATCTTGTGGCCGGTTACTGAAGCCTTTGAAGTTTCAGACCACTTTCTGTTATAAACATGTTAGCGTGTGGTTATTTGGCAGACGGAATCTGTTTTGGGAGCTCTTAAAAATATTTCTCATTTTATATCCATTCTACTTCAAACGGTTCTCTGGGGAAATACATATTTTATTAAGTGTTACATGATTTTTTTTAAATTTCTCTAATATCTCTCTTTATTAGTATTCATTAGCTAATTATATATTTTTGTTGTAAGAAAGTAGCCATACCTATATTTAATTTACTATTTATTTAGGTTAAAACTGCATTTTCCCAAGTCTTGTTTTAAAGCGTCATAAGTCTACGTAATTCACCTAATATCAAAACCACACTATGATGTTTTTAGCTGTTTTACATACGGTAATTGGTAGCTGGAAGTTACGTTTTGCTGGCCATGCCATCGTCATTTGGGGACCTAGCAGGTTTTTACATTCCTAGGGCAGCAAAATCAGCTGCCCGCTTACTTTCTTAAAACATGAATGTACTATGTATATTAAATTCACAATCAGTATCCATAGCATTGCAATAGGATTATTTTGTTGTCACTCCTGCCTAGCAACTATTTATTACTATTTTTGCTGATTCCTTATAGTATATTTCGTACCTAGGGCTGAAAATGAGGTTTTGCCGGCTCGAGATATTTTAAGTTCTCGACTTCGTCTCGAACTTAAAACGATCGAGAGCTGCAAAACCACTTCGGTCCGTGGTACGAACGCTATTTTTCACCCATCTATACCAGTTGATCTATATCCTATTACCACTATTCACCACAATAATAATGCACACTGATAGTCAACACAACTACAAATGTGAAGAAATAATTTGAGGAATCAGCGAAAAAAATAATAGATATTTGCTAGGCAACGGTGACAATAATACATTTCCATTGCAATGCTATGGATACTGATTGCATATTTAATATGCATTCATGTTTTAAGAAATGAAGCGGGCAGCTGATTTTGCGGCCCTAGGGATGTAAAATCCTGCTCGGTCCCCAAATGACGATGAGAAAATACTGGATCAACAACTGGCTAATTACTACTGGCATAAAATATACATCTTTCAACGCCCATTTAAACCTAGAAAGGTTTAATGATTTGAGGTCAGTTGGACAACTTAAAAACTATCTCTAGCCGGCAAAACCTCATTTTCGGCCCTAGGAACGAAATATACATTGTTATCAATATTTTTACATGTTGCGTTGTAATATTACATTCGTATGTTTTAAAACACCAAAATGCAGTTGACTAGTGTGTTCGTGGACACTAAGTAGGGATTGGTTTTCACACGGTCATAGTTAGGCGATACTTAAAACTACCACCAAATGAGTATAAAATCTTTAAACTCTAGCTCTATATAAAAGAGTTCAAGAAAACTATCATAAATAGTTATTCTTAGAACTACGATGGGTAAACGATTGATTACAGCACGTACCTTCTAGCCTGATGTTTGCTGGTTCGAACCCTTCCATGATCTACTCCATACATAGATGTTATTTGTCATTATTACCAACTGCATAAGGCCGACGTTAGCAAGCCCAGGTTTTGACCTTCCTCTAACAATAAAAGTAAAACCTCTATAAGTAGAAAAAAAAACATGCAATAGTTATTTGTGCAACTAGTGAGAAAAGTGAGCAATTGACTCACTCGAGAGAAATCCTTACTCACGAGCCGTAGGCGAGTGAGGAATGGTTTCTCGAGTGAGGCAATTGTACTTTGAACTCGAGTTGCACATTATACTTTTCCTACAGTTATCATAAAACAAATAAATTGGTGAAGAAACATAACCTATTTTTTCACAGAAGTGAACTTTTAATATAACATTTAATGTGAAGTGACAAATACAACAGTACAACAGCTGACCAGCTGATTTACAGCCAGTGCTGCCAACGTATTTCGCGCGCATACGGCGTTGCCTGCATGTTACGCGCTCACTATTTCGTGCCTTCACGTTGAAAATCTGGAGTGAGACAAAGTAATTAGAGTGAGACAATGTTAACATTGTCTCACTGATGAGCGAATTGGCCACTTTGCTTTCTCAAATCAGTGAGAGAACATGTACATTGTTAGGTAACTGTAGGAAAAAAATATAATTATTAAAACTTAATTTGGTCATGAAAACAAACAAATACCTCTTCATCAACCAGTATCCCCACAAAAATTTATCCCTCTGCATTATAAAACGAAAACTAGTCATTTCTGTAACTGTATATCATTACATCAATGATTATTTGATTCAATTGACTTTCATAAACAATTAGATCAACGATCATCGAATCTATGACCGTAATATCACGTAGACGCATTTGGTGATCTATTTTTAATGAATTGCGCTCAATAACTGATCAAATTATCCTCGGATTTATTCTTCAATCAACCCAACACTGTAATCTAGGTAATAACACTTGCTATGAGATGAGATAGTTTCGGATACTTCGTGACGTTGATCTCAACATGTGCTCGTAGCTGCAAATGGATATTGTTGTTCGGGATTAGTTAATGTTTTGTTCTTATGTAAGACTATTGTGTTTTTAACTTCCAGTTGTTCCACGCATAATTTAAAATTTAGATAGATATATAAATTTTTAGTCTCAGTGTATAATTGTGTAAATAATAATCATGAAATTGAATGGAGTCAACTTTTCTTTTCATATATAATAACATATTTTTTCAGTAAATGTATTAAAATTTAAATTAAATCTAGAAATTTGTTAAGAATAGTTAAATAATTCCAAATATGATACGGAAAAGTATGTTACAAAGATTACATTTTGTGTAGAATGTCAAATCTTTGATAGTTCCGTTAAAACCGAAGAATTCAATCCCATTTAAAATTGAACTTATCCATCTGTACTTTTATGAAATTACAATCATGTTAGGAATTATTAAACCTACTGAACATATGTGTTCAATTTGTTTAAATTGTGCCAAAAAATTCGATGATGGAATATTTTTCTTTGCACCACTTAGCCATCATTGTATTTGTAGTGTAATGAGTTCTAATACAGACATAACACCAGAGTAACATTGGCTTATATATAACACAGCACATTGTTGTCCGCTCACAAACATCTGTTGTGGGCAGTAATGGCTTCAGTGGTGAGGCAGATCCCTTCACCATATGTCAGGAGATCCCCATGGATTACTTTGCACGTCTGGTAGCTGTTGCTCACTGACTAGTGTCCCCATGAGATCGTATGGGAAAAGGGGACTCAAACGTTATACGTTGCAGTAATTTGAGGATGAATGATTTTAAAATTGTCAACAATCAAATTCTGGTAAATATACCGAGTAATGAGTAAAAATCAGTAAACAATAAAATCGCCTTGGTGCAATTTAATTGCTTTTTTTGTTGTACAAAAAAATAATTAAATGGGTCAATGATTGGTTGGGACGATTCAAGTGCAACTACTCACTTTCGTTACTGGAGTGTAGTTAATTCCAATCTACATTAACCAGTTGTTTCCAATATTTTCATCATATTTAAATTGGTTCATTAACTTAAAGAAATTAAGTGAATCCAATCGATTGTAATTATAAATCGGTATAAATAATGAAATAATGGTTATCAAGTCATACAGTGACGATATTAACGACCAAAACCGCTGATATTTGGATTTCGTTCAAACACATTCTTCCATTCTCTCAAGTTCAGAGGCATTTGCGTTGTCTATGATGTGGGAGGTGGGCTACAGTGAGAGGCTGTGTGGTTACCTAGAGGCAGCGCGGCGTGGTCAGAGGAGTGGTATATATAGACCATATTGACCACATGTGGTGGATTTCTATATGTTGTGCAACTGGACATCTGCACAGGACGCTCCAGGGGGTTGCCAAACAGCTGGACTGGAGAATCACACCTTCATGGAAACTTTACATATGGTTTGAGAATTTACTTACGTTGAACTGTCGCTACAGCAATCAACTAATCTTTAATAACCACAAACGGGAGGGAATCTTTGGTGAGCAACCCTGGGTGAAAAAATCCGCTTATGAGGTGGAGGAGTAGGTAATCGATTATATTACAATGATTACTATACGAGAAACGTCACACGCGTGTAAGGTCACGACGTCGCCAAGTTTTGAATGATTGTTCGGTGTTGAGTGACTTAAGTCTCGTGGGTAATATGGTCCGTTGTTTTCTGCTTTTAGCAATCTTTCAATACCATATCATTCAATTGCTCTCAAATACTCCCTAAAGAAAGAGAATCTTTAGTGACAACTAGAAATGTTGAACTTTATCAATAATTACCTTGTGTGATGCTAAATGTTCCTTTACTTATTGGGGGGGGGGGGGGGGTTGGTTATAATCAGAGCGACATAGAAATGCATTTTATTTGCATAATACTTCATGCTGAAGCTGTTGCAGATTTATTTTGGATTCTCAAAAATCAAAAAGGTATTTCAAAATGAATATTTACTAGTCAAAGCTACTTTAACAATTAGGAATGTAGTGGCAACAAATCAATAGCCCGTGCCTCATTGAATGTCTTTCGCGTTTTGGTGGTAATGCATGGAAATGAAAAGGAAATTGATGTTCTTGTAAATATACAAAATACAAAGCATGGCAATGAATATAGACAAGATTGTGAGATGAGTCAAGGAAACGTTGTATCAGTTACAATCTTGTGACAGAAAGAAATGATTCCAGCTACGCTGTCGTTTAAAGAAACGGTAAACATTTGTCTCATATTCATATACGCTCTTCTCTGCTTGATTCAAATTTATTTTCTAAGCCCAAACATTTTTTCAAATGTTGAACTGTCTCACGGTGTTTTAAAGAACAATGAAATCTCATGCAACAAGTGTAAATTGATTTCAGAAGTACCACTAACAATATATGAGACGAATACTAGAAACTATGATAACTAGAATATATGATTATGGGTATTTGTATATGAGACGGTAATTAGATTAAATAATAAATATGGAAGAAACTATTAAGGCCTAATGATGACAATCCCGGAGATGAACTATACCGTATGGAAAACCAAAATAGCAGAAGGATATGGTAAAAATCTTATTATAATCTTAATTTCAGGGATTTAAAACTGTTAGCTATTTCTTACTTTTAGCATTTGTTGATAGTCAAAGCTATTAGTCTTTGCCTCAGGGTTTACCTCTGATTTATAATCTTTGTAAGAAGGTGGGGGGTAATTTTGTTCAATTTACGTGGAATGATAAACACAGTGAATAAGTAACTTGAATTTGATGAAATTTAATCATTATGGCATATTTCAAGAAATTCGTCACCACAAAACTCTTATTCATTGTGTTTTATAGAAGAAATGAAGGGGTCTGGTTTATAAAAGTGACAAATCCAATCGTTAAATTATTCACTATCTTTATGTGAAACAGCTTCCTGACCTCTTTTATAAATGTATAAGTTATACGTTTAAGAAAATATCTATCAAAATGTATCTTGCCCTAGACATAAGATGTTACCTTGGATAAAGAAATCTCATTAAAAACTCTCCCTCGAAACTCTCGAAGACTACAAGCACTCAGGTCAGGATGACGTGTACTGAATTGCTGAATTACTGAATTGAATTGATTTTAACAAATTATGCACCTCAAAAAATGAGTTTGTAAACTGTTAATCAATATATGCTGCTGTTTTATATTTCGTGAAATGTTTTATTAAGTTCTAACACACTTACACAAGTATGGTAAATGATAGGATTCCATGGAGGATATGATGCGTGAGGCCTAGGGATAAGGTAACGACAGGTCCCGGACCATGTGGTCATGTGGTCTGCCGGATGATTGGGCGTCGATGGTCCAAAGAAGCCTAAGTGAGGAAAATATTCTGTGACAAAGATATTGTTAGTTTCGGTAACATTAGTAAGTTAATAGTTCTATAATATTCGCAATCCTACTTTAGACCAAATCCCAACTCATTACTCTTCAAAAAAATGGTAAGGAGTCATTTGTCTGAGAAGAGTGTATCCTGTGACGAAGATCAGCCTGGTTTGATAGTTTATTAGCTGTTGCTCCAAATACATTATAAACATTGTCCAGGAAATAAGCTGATGTATGAGACTTACAATTACTGCCTCAATCGAAGGTATGGAAAAATATCATTTTATTTTGGCAGTGCTAATGTACCTTTTGCAAATGATAAATGATAACGCTGCTTTAGGAAATTAAGAAATATTACAGTTGATAACGTATACTTTTGCTAATACGGTAGTCTTCTGTGTTCTTTTTCAAGCTGGTTAAAGAGAACTAGTTCTCCTATTACTTCATAATATCACAATCCTCCTTTGAGCATAGATTTTTGGACACATATAGTTTTATTTTGCAAAAGGGATCACACTTTTGTGATAGTGCTGAAAAAATTTATTTACTAAGCCCAAACATGTTTTTTAAATGTTCAAATGCATCACGGTGTTCTAAATAACATTTAAAACTTAAAAATGAGCCGGCAATTAGATTAAATCAATATGGAAGAACTATTAAGGCCTAATATGCATAATACACTTGTTGTTCCAAATGTTTGAGAATCCTTGTTAAGGAAATATTTCATCACAGTCTTTCTCACCAGTGATGAGATGTAATTTTTCAGAGACGGTTATATTTTGTGAAAAATATTAAAGTATTTAGATAGTGCTGATACACTTGTTACTCAAAATACATAACAATCCTAGTAAAAAATATACCATTCTTCTTCTTTAACTGAGTTAAGAAGCTGTAACTGTTTTTGGGTGGTCTATAATGTGGGTTAATAGACTGATAGCATACAACCTTAGTTCAGAAAAATTGCAACCAATCCTAATCCAGTAAGCATTTTAGTATATTTTTAGTAGCATTTTAATTTGTTAAATGTACTAAATTTAACATAACCATAAACGTTTTTTCAATATAGAATTTTTGTTTTTTTTTAATTTGTAAATGCTGGATCTTCTTTAAAACTTCAAACTTGAAACTTGATGGTAAGTAACAAACCATCAGGCAGCGAAGAAATGGATTCAGATGATGGATGAAGCTCTCGAGCACTCGGAACTATTTGTCATTTGCTTTTTGAGTGGCCATAACTCAGGAACGAACTCACTTTACTGTACACATTTATTTGAACTTTTACAGCATTTCGACAAATTTGATGATGAATGGCTTAAATACATGTTCAATTACAATTACAGACTTAAGACACAAAATGGTGTATTTTAAACCGAATATGAATGCAGAATAACTGTAGAATTGAATAAGAAGGATTATGTACTCTTGTAGATAGTTAGACTAACTAGAACTAGCTGATTTGCTAGCCAATGTTATTGAAAGTACACCAAATGATCAAGAACAGCTAGTTCCAGCTTTAATTTACAGATAATCTACTGACTTTTCTAATAATAACTTCAAACTGATGACTGATCACATAATATAAAATAAACTTTTAAGTTCCTGAGACGGTTATTTGAAAATACCAAGTATGGAAACTTCACTCAGTACTTTTCACCCTCTCTAAGAACAGATCTTAACATCGGAAATTCCTTACGCTTAACAGAGAAAAATAGCTTAGCACAACATTCTACAGTTATTGCACGTGGGGTTATTTTCCAGAATCTCTATACTTAAGGATAGAAGATCACAGGTAAACCCAAATATCCGAAGTGGACGTCGTGAGTGCCGCAGGAAGGTACACAAAACAGAACCGAGAGCGAACCGTGACGACCTCGCCATGATAATATTAAGATGTCCAGAAGAACCCAAGGCGGTATTGTGGTGGTGTAAGCCGACCATATGGCACGTGGCCGTTCAGAAGAAAAAACTGCGGTTTGTAATGTGAAAAATGGCAGTAGTTTCAACAAACATAAATGCTAAGTAAAATACAGTGGCTTGAATAAATTTAGAATATTAAAACAGTATTTTCCTTTTTCTTCCCCCTCCTTTTCCTAATGTTTCTCCGTCCTCCTTATTAAGCCAATTACGATAAGAAATGTATTAGCAAAGTTATTTTCCTTGAGGGTGAAAACATAGGGTAGGTAAATGTATTTAAATAAATGCAAAAATTCGTTGATTCTTCAAAAATGTATAGCTTAGCTTCAGGTTTCTGATGAATAAATGTTTCTAGTATTCGGCTTAAAATAATTTCTGTTGACAAACGATATTTGCGAACAGTCATTCTGTTAATACAATTTATAAGAAACATCCAAGAGATGGTGCTTAAGAATAAAACTTAGAAGATTAAAAGATTTTCCATTCTCCTTCTCCTCTGACACTTCTTACATCTTCTTAAACTTCGTTATTGAGGAAATTACGAAGGATAACTCTTAAATAAATAACCTTTCTTGTTAGGGCAAAGGACAAGAAAATTGTTTAACTAATTACATATGCATTTGATAGTTCAATAGAAAAAGAGGCTAAATTAAACCTCAGCTATTTATAATCATGTTCTAAGAACTCAACAGATAAAAATTCTAATCCAATACGATCGATATAAATAACAGGTACTGTGCTAGAGACAATCGAAAGAAAGACAATCGAGTGCCTTCATAACTACTAGCTCGAGAGGGGAATAAATTAAACTGAAGTACCAATCGTACTGCCCTGGAGGTCTCGAGACCACCAATCTCTCCAGGAGATGGTCCAGAACCGATATGGAGGTGTTTTCACACTCGCACCTCTGATCACAGACATTACCTCCGTGAAGGAACATTACCTCTGTGATCTCAGCCACAGCGCGCCGACAGACATACTCGTGTAGCAAATGTTTGACGAGGGTGACGTAACATAGTTTCTTTAAAAATGATATCTGTGGTGAGGACTCTAGTCATATGGAGTTCGCTGATTATACGAATGTCTTTTGCTTCTAGACATATTGACTATGGCCATCAAGACTTCACTTACTGGTACTTTTTTATATCACCAGGCTAGTTGGTATATAATTTGCTGATGATTATCGACTAAAATCTGATAAAAAATCTCCTTATAATGCTTGATGGTCATAATGGGAGTATGATCTATTACGACTATAGTAAAGCTGTTCTTACAACTTTCATAGCCAAAAGTCGGGTAAGACCATAGAAAAAATGGATAATTGTATTCTGCCGAAAAGATGAGATATGGTAGAAATGCAGAAGAAATGTGCTTATGTCAACACGTAGATTAATATTTTGAATAGTTGAATTCTACCCAAGAACAGTTATCTCTTCACGGGTTACTTCACTTTAGGACAAAAATCAAATAAATTGTTACACATTTGAAGTAGTTGCTGATCAGCTATATTTTTGTTATAATTAATTTTAATTCAAATGTAAAATTCAAGCAGTGTTCCTTTGGACTCGGTTTCATCCTGAGCATCTCTAGCTTAGTGTAAAGGTCGATCTCAAGATTATAATCCTAATATTACGGCCATAGAAGTCCTCTATTGTTTGCTAATACTGACTACCACGCTAGAAGTAATAGCTTCCGTTTACCTTTACTAGGCGAGGCTGCTACCTTGCTTACCCGTCTATTAAACAACCATCACTAAGATTTATTGTAACAACTGGTGTTTTTTTCGTATCTTTAATTTGACTATTTGAATAAGATGTTTTGGCAAAATGTTCATCTTGTTCAATCTTTTTAATTTTTGATAATTAATTAATGTTAAAGATTAAACGACTATTATTAAATACGTATTCATAATAGCGAACTTATATTCTGATTGTTTTTAGTTAAGGTTATAAATCAAACACATAAGCTCAAAAGTAGATCGGTTTCGTGTGTAATAGGAGTACTAGAGGAAGAACACATTGTCCTGTATGTTTTCCAATCCGAATAAAACGATTGGTCTGCTTATGTTTAAGGTTGATGTTGACCAAAAAGGCATTCTGAGTGTATAACTGTATATGTGGAGAGAATGCTAGTGTTAGTGTTACTGACGACAGGGCGTAAACATTCCAAACTTGTTCACAGTTCCCAGCTTCCGCATCAATCAACTGAGTACAAACACTTGCCGACATAACACAAAGCGCAAACACACACAACAAACAAAACAATCACAATAGAAAAACACACAATAATATACAGACAGTTCGCGACAAACTACAGGAGATAATATATTTCTGTAAAATTACAGAATGTGGCGGTGAGATTTGATTTGGATATGAATTAAATATTAGTTACAGAAATTAGGTTAAAATTGTCTTTATTATTTCAAGCAAATTGATTAATTTCAATAGTGTAAATGAAAAACATTTTCTTACGAAAAATTGGCCCAGAAGTTATGATGTTATCTGAGATTATAATCTAATTTCAGGCGAAACTTTGATAACCTCATTTTTTTATATTGACGATATAGGCTATTGGGTGCGGCAAAAGTCAGCGGATCGCTGCAGACCGGTGAGCGTCATTGTTTATCTCTCGCGCTATTTTTATCTCTTACTTTAACTTCTTATCTAATCTAACGCCAAGTTATGTTTGATTTTTCCTTAGTTTATTCTTTATCGAGGATTTTTTGTTTTATCAGTATTCCACCAATCTCTTTTTATATAGTGTGTCTTTATCTTTTATAAAGTGTTCGTATAGACCAACGAGTATTTCTTTTGATAAATTGGTGGAAATTTGATCGTGATTATACGGATGTTCTTGCAGCTACGAACAACAGTTTCCTGTAACACAACCTCCTAAATGTGTTTTCGGAGAAACCTCAAAATTTAGAACAAGAATTGATATCGGAACATTTTGATGTTCTATTCACACCACAACTATGTAAAAGACTTTGCAAATCAGATTTGAAAAGGTGCTACATGTCTATAGACAATGGAGGTGGTCACATTGAGCAGCTTCTCTAACACGTACCTTTACAATAATACTGTTATAGTGATTTACTAGCTATAGTTTAGCTACACTCTCTGTACGCTGACTTTTGCCGCACCCATTGGACCAAAATCAAAAGCTTTCATGATGTTTAATTTTATCTCACCACTGCTGTATTTTTGAAAGTCATTGTGTTTTATTCATAGAGTCAATAATGTGTACTTAGAGAAAAAAACCTCAAACCGAACTATATATATATATGTATATATACGTAAATAAAACGTGTCTAATATACGTAAATAAAATAAATAATTGAACATTTAGTACCCTTTAAATTATTAATTTATTGAATAACTAACATGTTTCGGCTCTTAGGCCATGATCACAGTTATTGATAAATAGTATGTACATGATAAAATAACTGCGCATAACCAACACGTACATAACCAATTTAAATCAATTACAACTCAACCGTACGTACGGCTAAGATTCCCAAATCACACATTTACGTACGTGTACCCAATTGGTTCATAACTTGCCACTCATGTATTCGATTGTAAAAATGGTGTTTACCGTATGAATAAACAAATCAATAAATAAATAAATGTGTTTTACAAAATTTGTTATTGGTAGTGATTGTAATTTGGACTAATAAAACTTGGTTCAGGTTTGTACCTATTCTTACTATTTATTAAGCTAAGTTAAGCCTAGATTAAATATACTTATAGAAAGACAAATGATATTTTTTACAATTCAAATTTAATGAACTAAGAATAAGTTAGGATATTACAATGATGAATGGAGTTTGATATTTAAATAAACAAATACAGGGTCACCATCTTGGTTAGCCTAGCTCAGTAAATCAGAAAAATAAGTGCACAAATAAGTTAATAAGTTTAATTACATATATTCTCAGGGAGGGGAACTCGGCTGACTCAAAAGATCTTCAAATATTTTAATTTATTAAATAAAATATGTAAATTATGAAAAATTGGGATAGTTAATTGATATTGCCCTTAGGCTTGGATAGGTAGCCTAGGTACTGTAACTTAAGTAGTCCAACAATGAATAGAATGGGTAAAAAAATTAATCAAGGTTGAATTTAGTTCTCTTGTTCAAATTGTTTTTCTGGAATTATTCTTGATGAAAATAAAGTTATAGTTTTTGAATTCAAATTAGGTTTGATCAGATTGGAATGTTAAATTTCTTGAAGTAGGCTAAGTCTAATATCCACAAAATGGAGAGTTCTTACCAGGTTGGTTCTTCACAGTCACAGTGGAAAATTAATTTAATATAATGGATCTTGATGTGGCAGTAAGTTATAAATTTAGAATATGAAATAGATATAAAGACTGAGACTCTTCTGTTGTTAGTGCTAATTACTTTTAATCACTTTCACTTTATTTAGGGATTTTCTCTCACTGCTTAAGTTTGAGGTGTTAAAGCTGCCATATCTAAAATGAGAAGGAGTAATTTTTGGATTTCATACAGGATGATTAAAGTTCATTGTTTAAGCCAGCTGTCTTCTTTCTTCGTCACTTGCACATGCACTAATAATCAGGCTTTTGGATAATAATTCAATGTTGGGGTTTTAGAAATAATTTATACTATATTAATAATTTTGGATAACAGTGTTATTGCAACTATGGACTTAATTTCAGGTTACAGGTTTTTATTAACAATAATATTGGTTGAATATATACAATATATTTTAAAATGTGATGATGGTTTCTGAGGGGTGATTAAAGGATAATATAATTTAAATTTACAATAAATTTTCTGACAATTTAGTTAAATAGGCTATATGGCAAATTTTTGTATAATCAAAGGAGTAAAATTATATAACTAAAAGAATGAATGTAGTGAATGGTCTATAAATGACATGTAACATTGCAAACAATAACAATTGCAAATTCACTAGGAACATTACTGCCAGTCCCTTATTTGCATTAAATTTATAAATCCCCGTAGTAGGCCAACTGTGTCCAGGCTGCCTATAATACAAGTCTGGTGGTAGGATTATGGAAATAGCCGCAGTGACTGTAGGGGTCTGGTTAAGAGGATTCCGAAGGATCCGTCGTCCTTGGAAGGACATTGTATATCTAATTTTAGATGATTTTTAATATCGTGCTTCGTAGTCTGTGGCTTTGTCAGGATTACTACAGTAAAATTCTGTACTTGATGGTTAACCTCTGCTTGAGAAGTAAATGAAAAAGGACAACAAGATATACCTATCAACATCGACTTTACATTTAGTGTCTAATTTCAAACTAGTCGGATCAGTTGTGTTTGTATTTTAGTTTCTGTATTTTTTTTAACCAAGCTGTACGATTGATTAATAATTCATTGTGAATCTGTAAATGGTTTAAAACTACGCACATGCGAACGTTGTGGTTTCATAAATTTGTTAATTTACTCTGCCACACAGTTGTTTGCATTGAATGAAAAGGACCTTATAAATTAAGAGTAACAATTTGATTTCCATAGTCAATATATAGAATTGTAATGAAGTGTTGGATGGGTGTGTGACTTTTTTCAACAGTAGATTTTAAAATACACACTTCTCTTTTCTGCTCCCCACCCCGAAATGAAATTGCTTTTAAGTTTTACTATGTATGCTAAAATTATATTTATAAATTAGCAATACATTAAATTTGTAATATCTAATATGAAAGATAAGCCCAAATATTTCACCATAAACATTAGTTAATATTGAAAATTATTTTTAAATGTATATTTTCATTTTTCAAATAAACTGTACGAAACTAGCCGCAAAGGGAGTAATACATTTGCATAAATAACCATTTCACTGCGGCTTTACACTCAAGTACTTGCCGTAAATCACGGTTAAGTTGAGGTTTTAGTCTAAGTTCTTACATCTCATCAAGTGTTTATACCGACACCCTTGCTATTACAAATATCATATTTTATCAAAACTTAATCATATTTTTTTATAATCCGGGTATATTATTAATATTGCAATTCGTCATACAATTTTTTTGAGCATTTACAATCCTTCAAAATAAAAATTGAATATTTTAAAACATTGTGTATCTTAACACCCCCGTTCGGCAGATAATAACCTTTTATTTAGCACTTTGCTTTCTTTTACAATTGCCAAAACTACCTTTTAAATCAACCCGGCGGACATGTAGCTCTTCTCTGTCTACAAATTACTTAAAAATTTGCCGAAAAATTTCATTCATACCGCTTCAATCTTATTTCTCATATATTGCACACATTACAGTCTTCACTACACCTTCAAAACGGAGGTGTTGATTGGTATTAATATTATATTATAACCTCCATCGTGTACTAGATATGTGTTTATCTCGTTAGGTTTTATGACACTAATGATCGCCCAACTAAATTGCACGCTGTGAGCGTAATAACTTGATTCGGAACTCACCAAACGTCCCCCTCCCCCTCCTCCTTTGGTAACGTATGTTCACCACCTCATAAGTTTTAGCGGGTAATTACGTTAGGGTACAAATTATCAAATTTGCCACCTTTCACTTATAAATTTCTCTGAAGTGCGAGGTAGGAGTGGTCACTGCAATATCCGAGGTTTAAGTCCAATCACTGATGAGTTTTAGGCATCTGTAAATAATTATATGACCTGATATTTTAGGGTTCATCTTAAGCTGTATATCAGCTAATCTAGAAACTGCAGATCTATCAGGCGATAAGCTTTTCTTTAACCAATGCTGCTTGAGCTGTGAATCGTTAGTTCTGCCTTTAATTAAGCCTGGTGATAGCGGTGGGAGCAGTTGTTTCAAATCTCAATTTGCGGCAAATTCAGAAAGGACAGAAAAAAGATAGATGTTTCAAAACAGCATAACGTTGTATTTTCACTGGGTTGGAAGCCATAAGATTAACCAAGCCGAAACCCTTTTATGTCGAAAATAAAATTATTTTTACTATTAAACAGACATTTTTTGCAGTGTGAATTTAAAATTTATCATACAAATGAGTTAATTAATGATTATTTCAAAAACCTTTCTCCGTTTTGAAATGCCAACAATATTAATTTTATGCATGACGTTTAGATATGTTATACAATTAATTTGACCAGCGCAAGAGTGGAAAAAACCTCCTTTAAAAGCATATTCTGAGGCATTTTTATAAATATAGTAAACAGAAAAAAAGTATTTTTATAGTGGATCACAAAGAAATAACTACTACAATATTTAGGTTGAAATTAAAATTTCTGTTTATTCATATCAAACACTATTTCGTGTCTACAATCTTAAAGCTATTCTTTTTGCAAAACAATCAGCTGCACCAGGATTTAAATTATGTTACTTGAAAACAGCGAAGTAATTAGAATTCTAGGGATATCGCACGAACGAATGTGCAGTGATTCAAATGCCTGCATAATGATCAAATCAGGTAAATTTCTAATTTGCTTAATTAAACTCAGATTTAGTTTGAATCAGCTCGACGCTCAGTTATGGCTTAGCTTTTGAGAAATCGATTAGATCACATGCTCTAATCTTCTAATGTAAGTTAAAATGGAACATTCACTAGTTGTTTCTTAGCTCAGTTTTTAATTTTGATAGCCTAATGAAGTTCGTCGTTTCAGGTAGCTAAACAAGATGTGTTAAACCATGCATGTTATTTTCACTCTTACGTTTTCAAAATAATGTGGTACTTTCCAATGAATCATAGCATTATTGTAACAGTACTAACTACTTCTTGTGACTTTATAAGTGATTGGTTACTTATGGTGACCCCCATGGTGAGTCTGGTCAGTTAGTGTTGCGACTATTAGAGATTCTATTGGCTCTAGTTCAATTCAGTAGTGAGCATCTATAATGACTCGAGAGACTGTAGTCACTAAAGCAGTTTGACCACTGTTACTAATGGTCAATACTAGAGTGCGATGAGTCAATGATGACCACCTACGGTCAAGCTATCTTAGCGATGACCACACAGTTAAGCCTTCATCGTAGTTATCCGTATCAACCTAATCTTCGTCATGCAATTTTTACTAGTTTAATCGCCCAAGCCGGGCGAAGAACTGTTACGGGTTAAGAAATATAATTTAACAGTAAAGTTCAAAGCAAAATTGCGTTTTTGGTACTATTCATGTACTAACTCGAATGCAGTGTATCGTCTCTATGCATTCCTTTGGATCGCTATAATTCATAAATAAACGTTTAGGTTCCCTTGTACTAGTCTGAACGATCCGTCATGTCATTTAAGTACGCCTGTTGCGCGAATGGAGTTCATCCTCAGCTCAGAGTGTACATTTTTTGTAACCACACCACGTCATGGTGGAGTTTATCGGAAGGTTTAAGTATTTTAGACCCGTCCGTCGTGCCAACGAGGTATCTCATGTCCAATTGGCTGATAAAATTTCAATACATGTTGTGATTGTATCCCGTGTTATTTTTATAATTATTACTAGCTGGCTCGACAGACGTCGTCCTGCCCTAATGTGGTTTTATGTCAAATACTCGTTCATTTTCAAGATGAGCTCGTTCGCATGGCTCAATCACGTCCTGGTTGAAGTTCGTTCGCTACGCTCACTCACCTTTTGGTGGCAAATTAGCTGTTGTCATAAATTAAAAAAAGTAATAGTGCTGCACCCTGTTGGTAAACCTATTCACTTTTTAATGCTATTGAACATCACAGAATCAAATTGTTTAGTTGAACCAGCTGTTAAGCTCTTTAATTCCATTTAAATATAAGTACTCATAAGGTTAACATGGGAAACTCCAGAGCCACTGGGGCGGGGCCCTTTTGACGGATCTGCACCAAACTTCACACAAATCATCCTTAAATAATGCTTAATAATGCCTAAAAGTTTCATTACAATCTGTCGGGCGGTTTTGGAGTACATAAAGGACAAACAAACAAACAAAAATGTATATATATACTAGCTGACCCGGCGAACTTCGTATCGCCTAAGTTATGGGTTTCCCCTAAGACAGACCGATGGAAAGAAAGTACCGTTACGTTTAATTTTCAAGATGATCTCGTTCGCATCGCTCAATCACGTCCTGGTTGAAGTTCGTTCGCTACGCTCACTCACCTTTGGGTTGGAGCTCGTTCGCTACGCTCACTCACCTTTAGGTTGGAGCTCGTTCGCTACGCTCACTCACCTTTAGGTTGGAGCTCGTTCGCTGCGCTCACTTGCCTTCAGGTTAGCTCGTTCGCTACGCTAACTCGCCTCCAGGTTGAAGTTCGTTCGCTACGCTCACTCACCTTTTGGTTGCAAATTAGCTATTGTCATAAATGTAAAAGAAATAATAGTGCTGCACTCTGTTGGTAATCCTTGTAACTTTAATGCTATTGAACATCATAGAACAGAACCAACTTGTTTAATTGAAACAGCTGTTAAGATTCATTAATTCCATTTCTCATAAGGTTAACATGGGAAACTCCAGAGCCACTGGAGCGGAGCCCTTTTAAGAATTTCGAAACGGGAAATAGTTTACGTCCGATTCGCATACCTACAGAATTTACACACCAAATTTCATAACGATCGGTGAAGTCGTTCCGGAGGAGTTTGCAGACAAACACTGTGACACGAGAATTTTATATATTAGATATATATATATCAAACTAGAGAATTTCATAAAAATAACATGTGTACTATTGAATTTAGTCTAGAAATGTAAGAACCAACAAACAACGTCAGTAAATGTATTTGACGGTAGGGGGGGGGGGGGTGAGAACAGCAGGGGGAGGCAAGCCCCAGGGATCCACTTTAGATAATTTACACTAGTTAATGCCTCGGAGTGCTTCGCTCCTCAAGAGTTCTTATCTTGGGCTGGAGACAATCCCTTGAACCATAGGAATCTTCCATTTGTTACGTTGTCCACGCACGTTTTAGTATAAAATAATATCCAGGCCTACAACAGTCCAGTGAATTTACAGTTTGCCAAGTGTCATTCTGATGTACCAGTTTAATCGAATAAGTACAATACCACCTACTCAGGTTGGCCTTATTTTTCATTGGTTCTGAAGCATTTATGTTTTTTAGCAATTTGTTAAATAAACAAAATACTATTATTTTTTTAGTGCTTGTTTCAATTTTATTTGAAAGCTAGAAATACGTTGTTCCAAAATTAACCAAACTAAATGAGATGGTAATGCATTTTAGCATGAAAACTTGGTTCCAAATGTACAGCAGACCTTTGCAAGATTTTACTTATTTTTTTGGAATCATCTAGGTGCCAATAAAAAATGTGATGTATTAACTGACCAAAGGAAAAATTTATTGCTATTTCCTCAGAGCTAAAGTCTTGATTTTGCGATAGTAGTTATTTTAATTGTTAATGTGGAGAAGCTAGAATTCTTAGGATAGTGTTTTTTTTTTTTTTTTTTTTTTTTTTTTGTACAATTAGACTTATTGATGATCTGACTCCGACAATATATTAAATGTTACAGTTAGAGAAACAATTTACAATAGACATGCCAACATCATATCTACCAAACATTAGATTTAGTAGACGAAAATTATTATTAAATAGCCTTTTGAATTTTTGAACCGTAATAAAAATATAGTGGTAGAAAGAAGCGCTTCAAAAGGCTTTTGTTGGAACTCAGTGACGTGGTAAAGTCACTTACTTGCTTCATTGAGAGTTAATTTAGTCGCTAAGACTTCACTAAAGGCTTCAGCTCTTGATACAATTGATTGTTTCACACTCGATATTGCAGAGCTAAGCGTAATGCAGCCAATAAAAATAAAAATATACAATTTTGTTCAACATTAGGATATTAAAATCTGATATTATTGATCTTATTTCAATTCTATACTCAGATCAGATCCTTAAAGGCTTTGCAAACCTTCCTTTTTGGGTTTTTAACAGATTAATAATTTAGTTTTTTGGCAAAAATAATTATTTTTCCGACGTAAAAAACTATTATTTGTTATTGTTTAATCAACTGTTTCAATTTTTAACAAATAAAGGAAATAACTTTAAATTGAAAACATAACCTAAAAATGCTATGAATTTTGTAATGAAGAAATTAATAATTATTCTTTGTAGTGTAGCGAAAAGTAACGTTCAAAACACGAGTAAAAGTGGGTCTACACATATTCTCGATAAATCTCGCACTTCAAACGTGGTCTGAAATGTGTAATGACTCACATTCTACTCTTGTTATGAAATATACTATTACATATACAGTACATAATTCAATAAGTCAATTCATTGGACAGGGATTTTCAGAGTATCATCTGTGTGCTTTGGGACTGACTAAGATCAACAGTTTTTTTGTTTTTTTTTAGGACCATATTTACAGTATCAAAATATCAATGATGAAGAAATGCTGCGTTCATAAACTCGCACTATTCAAATGCACATTAAACATTAAAAAATTTTACCTAAACATCAAAGACTACAAGAATCTTGTTTTTATGGTATATACATGTTAAAATATTGACCTCATTTTGTAAATGAGTAAATGCACACCGACACATGGTAAAAAAGGATCTTAAGTAATTGATTGCAGATGTAGAAATGAGAACGTTATCCAACACAAAGCTAAATTTGAATTTTACTCAGGTATGTTGCAGTGACACAGCGATAAATAATTAGATGAAGTAATATTATAATTATAATAGATAAAGTCGCGTTAAAAACTAAAACGTCTATTTCTCACTCATTGCTTTTTATGAATAGCTGGCTAAGCCTAAGTGTTATAGATGGAACTCTATGCATGACATTACGGAAAGTACACTTGAGAAAGGGGTTCACAATAAATTACATTTTCTGCCCTCGTTAACTAAAGTGACTGTTAACCCTCGGCTTATCCTTGGGGCTTCTAATATTTCAGCGACAAACTTTAGTAACCTTATAGAATAAAAACTATTGTTCAAAATACCCCCGCAGAAGCAAATCTCCATTTGCCGAATTGGATTTGCAATTAAAGTATTTCCTGTTAAATTATTGCACTATCGTAAATTGTGTGTTTTGTGTGAAAATTTAATAGCTTAGAATGAAATAATTAGATTTTCCAAATTTGATTATAACATATTCATTAAGAAGCAAAATACAACAGTTTACCTGTTCTCCCCAAGAACAACTTAGGAATTTGCATTCGTGCAATTTGTTTTTTTTGTCTTCTTAGTACAGCAACACTTTAATGTATTGAATTATTTATTCAATTAATATTTTGCAAATTTCCCATGGGGAATAAGCTATTACCATAGGTTTTATGGCAAGACACGGGACTGATTTACATTTTCTCCAGAGGACGAAAACGCACGAACTAAGTATTAACTGATGGGACACGAAATTGCTGTTTCTCGAATAAAACTTTATATAAGTGTTGGTAAAAAGTTAGGACATTCTTACGAAAATCGTATATAAACGAACTAGAGAATTCCTGTTCATATCAATCTGAGAATGCCTGTTTAGGGTGTAACTTAGTACGAATATAAAATGGGTGAAATGGTGTATACGTTAAATCTTCTTCAGCTTTAAGCAATGAGCTTGAATGATCATCGCCACCTTAGGTGATTTATCAGCTGTTTATTCATCCAAGAATATTTATTTTAAAGCCAATAATCAAATACATTCAAAACTATCTAAAAGTCAATATTTTACTCATATTCGAACATGTGATGTTATTGTTAGACGAAAATTCAGCAAAAGCACCTAGCTATAAGGTGAAAACGTTTGTTCTTACACATCATTACCATTTATTTACATGTTTTACTTATGAAACACCATCACGAAACACCCATTTTTTCGAATTTATTTTCAAGCGCTCGTCTAAAGTACCGCTCTGCAGTTGATGATTACCTGTTCCAAGTACAGACACTTGTACTTCCGTTGTCCGACACTAATACTAATGTAATGACACAGGAAATGGCGTCTGTTACAGCCGCTGCCATTAGTTGGGGGCTTTATGTCACCAAAACAAACAGGAAATGTTGTTGCAATTTGGTTTTAATGTTTCCTCTATTGGTGAATCAGTTTTTTGGTCACGCCTAGAGGTGGATGGTGGAGGTGCGGGATGCTGAAACTGTGATTCAAAATGGTTCATTGGAGATTATTCGGTAGTTTCGTTTTTAAAACGTGAAAATGCAATTATTTTGCCATAAATTTGCTCATGTGTGGTTTGAAAATTTGCTTTTAGAATTGACTACTAACACTATTTCATCAACAGCGTCAACAACTGTCATTATTGAGACAGAAATGTACTGCTACGCATTTCAACCTGAAAAAGTGAAACTGACCACGATCAGCTGTAAACCTGATTATTTTTCATCCGATGATGATAAAACAGCTGAGATGCAAGCGATAAAATGGCTAATGACTTTTCTTAGAATCTAACTGGCAATCTTCTAAGATTGACTTTGAATAGACAGTTAACCTCTCATGCTATTAAAAGGTCTGAAGAAAGTTTTTATGTCTGTTTCGTGTTGGATACGTTTGACCGCCATTGCTGACGAAAGGTTTTTTTCTTCTTTTATGGTAGATTTTTTGTGCTTTAGTGTAGGGCTATAATAGCAAAATAATGGTTTATAAATAAAGTAGACCGTTTTATTTTGTCAATATGTTTTTAAAGTTGAATAGGAAGAAACGAAAAAAAATCAGGTAAACTTCATACAACAAATACCTTGGAACAAAAACCGAATTTACCATATTGATGATAAATAGGAGAATATGCTCAATCCATGTTTTGATCAGCTTACATTTCGTTTGGTTCATTATCAAAAACATATCTCCAAATACACCACTAGTTATGGTACAGTAAACTGAAATATAGTTGGGTAGCGGTTCCATAAATTTAAGCCTGCACCTCCATAGAACAAAAAACCCTTAGGCCTACATTATATCGTATAGTAAGAACAAAAAAAAAAAAAAAATGACAATCAACCGTTCATTCCTACAGTGTGTATCACCAATGCGACCGCAAGTGTAGGGTGGCGGAAAGACAAGTGACGGAAATTGACCATAAATATCCATCAAACCCGGAGCCTGAGTCTAGGAGATAATTGCCCACATAACATGACAGTCTCTAAATGCTTCCAAGGACGAAATCACTAATTCAGCTGTTATTCTGATTCATCCACTGTGGAAAGTTTCTAAAAGGTTTTGACGTCGATGGTTTTGGGAAAGGTTTTGGTGTACCATGGAGGTTAGAATCGAAAGCTACAGGTTAAAACGACACATTACAGGCTGCATTAGGCGAGTTTTGTACAGTTTTAAGATAGTGGTGTTTTTCATAGCTAGGCCTTGATCTTATACGATATGTAAGGTTTTTTGTTTAATCGGGGATTTTGGCTTCAATTTATGGAATTGCTGAACAACTAGTTCTTTTTCTTGTTTTCTGTGCATTGTGTGTGTTAGGTTTGTTTGGGTTAGATTAGGTTAACCTAGGATAGGTTTGACTAGGTAAGGTAACGTTATGTTAGGTCTGACTTTGCTACGTTAGGAAATTAAGTTAGAATAGGGTACAAATGGTATTGGTGACGTCAGATAAGATTAGGTTACGTTGGAGCTATATATCATTCCTGATTGCATTAACTATAATCAGTTATGGTAGATATATATTGCTACGGTAACTGTAATTGCTACCTTCAATGGCAGAATAATAACAAAAGTAATTTTTTTAATATGGATTCATGTAAACTGTTAGGCATAAGCAACTAGTCTGTACAGGATTGTACTAATGAATAAATACAAAGTGATTACTATGCCGGGTTGTATTTGAAAGTTTTTAAATAAAAACCTTATGTTTCCTCTTGAAAACCTCTATGCTACGATAGACTTCTGACTTCATGACAGATATGTTAAAAGCAGAGCTATCCCATTTGTTTGTCCGCATGCTTTACGGAATTCGTCTTGACTTCCATATTCTTTGGTAAGAGTTTTAAATTTATTTATGTATTTCTCCCCGTGGAAAACCCACAACAATAAGTTTTGTTTTTGGGCAGAAGTCGTGAGCTATTATAGAGTCACACATTTAGTTTTCTTAAAATACAATATTGTTTTAACTTTACTGGGGCTGACTAGAAATCTAGAATCAATATCCAATTTACGGGTACCTCAAGAATATAATATTAATATGTTGTTAAATACAAATTGCTATTTTATTTACTTTATTTAGTACTTTATTATGTAAGTCTGTAGATTACATCCTCTAAGATTAGGTTGTTACAAACAACAATGATGAAGTTTTTAACTGTGTGGTGAGCAGTAGATGAGTGGCCATGAAGTGGTCATCATGGACTCAACACACTCAAGTAGTGACCGTTAGTGAACGGTGGTCAACCCGCTCGCCTAATCAATCACCTTACTGACCGAAGATCCATTCACTGCCGACATTACAGGTTCTCTTTTAAAGTCTAAGTAAAATTGCGATCGCACAGGATGATAACGGATTGTGCCGCGATCGCAGGAGAGAACTACAGTACTATGTCGCCGTCGGTAATTTGCTCAACTATGAAGCGATTGCTTTTATAGTTTTTCGGTGGTTTAGAGTTTCGGTTTTGACTCATTGCTAATGTATAAGTAGATACAAGAAACTTGGCATTCAGGGTTCAAGAACGAATTGACGATCGCCGCACCCACAATTCACTGGATGCCGGAGCGTGTAGTCATAAACATCGAATCGATGGTAGTCGTCACCGTCAGGCCGTGCAGCAAATAGAAGTGCTCTGTTGATACCGACTAACGTAGGTTTTCGGTAAAAATAGGCCTGCTTTCTCAAGAACTAGTATTATGATACTAGTGTCTTAAGTATCAACATATCACTAAAATAATGACCACTGAATAGGCAGAACAACTCTAGCAATAGATTCTTTAGACATTGATCACTACACAATGAGCAAAACACTTAGTTGTTTAAAGAACAGGTTTAAAACATGTATGTGTGTGCACATGTATATACACCAACATGTGTTCCTCTGCAACACACCCACGACCACAGCCCGCGGCAGTTGGCAATTTTTATGACGTTTTTACGAGGTGGCTTATTAGACGATGGTCGGTGCTCCGCAGCGCTAATGCTCCAATTGTCGGCGCATGTGCGGTTACCCTTGTAAGGCGCGGGCGCGCCGCCACTTCCAATAATGGCGGGAATTACGTTCCCGCGGAATGTGAAATGGATGCAAAATAAGTTGAGGCTGAATTAGTGGGTGATTCCGAATAACATTACAAAATTGGTCGGTACAGGTTGTTACAAAATAGAGTACAGAGAACTGGTCAAGTATGGTTATTGGGTAAGCTGTGTACCGTAGACGAATAAGAGGATTATGAGTGGAAAGTGTTTCGTGGATTTAGGGGGAACAAACAATTAAACTACCCTTAACGTATGTTTATTTTATGCTCATGTGTGGTTCTCCTTTCCAACCATTTGTAGCCGTTCAAATAAAGATGATGAATTCTTTACTCCTCTAGTCTCTATTTTTCACAAACTATGTGAGTGTTAGCAGGTCGTCTGACTAATCCGTCAATATATTATTAGGAAAAGTAAAATTCATTATCATGTGTAGTAACAGAGCCAACCCTTAACTAACATTCTACAGTATTTTAAACACCTAGTCTACGAGTATATAAATAGTCATGCCCCTTAACAATCTTTTCCCTAAAGTTTAATAAAATGATTCATTACTTGTTTAATCAATAGAGCACGTTTAATCAATACATATCTTAGTATAAATCACGGGTACTCTACTTCAGAACCCAACACGTATTGGTCTTGGAATTGGCTAGAATATCGATACACACAAAATCAACATAAAAAATTTATATATTCTCAACAACAATCAATTTTTTTTTTATTTCTAATCAATAATTTTAATTTGTAAATGGCGATATCAACTTTTGATTACAAAAAAATTGGTGGTGGCTAAAAAAATGATTATTAAGGATTGGTGGCATCCGGTGTTATCTACTTACCTTAACTAATATTTTTTTTAAATTATAGTTTGTCAAAATTCTTTGAAATAGAGGCCAATTTCGTTAGAGGTCTGTCATTTCTCCATTGTTGTCAGCTCCCTCATTGTTAGCCTCCATTATCAGCAGCTCGCGTGTGTGATAAGGTGCCAGGGGGTCAGAGTGATTGATCATCAACCCCTCTCTAATCAAATGCCATTACCTAAGTTCAATTTACTTCATAAGGCTCATGCGGGTGTCATAGGGGAACAGATAGTTTCCTGTTATTTATAAAAACATTAATAATTAGCGAAATATGCCATTAAGTTGATCCCAGTATAGATTGGCTAAAATTGGCTAAACGATCTATTAACGAGGAATTGTTTTCGATATTAGTAATTAGTTCACATTTTCATTTAAAGGGATTTATATACATATAAAGGGTGGTCTTATAGTGTAAAAAGTGTTTCGGGTGGTAACCCAACCCAAATGTGACTCAAATACCCAATTAAAAACATTCTAAATCACACACTCACTCAAAGAAAAATTACTTTGATTACTAAAAAACATTTATTTTATAAAATTCTAAATTTGGAGTTTTTTTATTATTTTTTGACTTCAACACTACCATTAAATCCTAAATGTTCAGTAAGAATAGATAGATTTAGTTTGCCTTTAGGCGGGACATTTGAGTGTGTCAATATTTTAGGATAGAAAAAGTAACCATTTTGGTCAAGAAGTCTGCCTCAACTTAGGTTGAGACATGGGGTACTTTAAATGATTTCCCTCAGTTTTGTATACATTTAAAGTTATTGCTTTTCTATGTGATTATAATACCTGGGCACAAGCAATAGTTTTAAAATGCATTTCTACATTTAGACAAAACACTGTAACTAAAATATACTTTGGTAAATCAAAAATAAGCAATAAACGGTATCAGCAATCTGACACATACTTTCTCCCATAAGCTTATCGGCAAGCTTTTTCATGGACAATAGGTGGGAGTAACTATGATATCTTATAGGGAAGAAAACAAAAGTAGCAATAACTTTTGAACCGTAATTGTTGTTGTTGAACAGCAATGAGGAATTGCACGTATTTGTTTAGAGTTATAAGGACCATGACAAATTAATTTTAATCAAAACCAACTTTTTTCTTAAATTCCTTTTTTTCTTATTTTATGGGGTTTTTTTGGTAAAATTATATAAGTTACAATAACTTTTAAACCGTAATTCTTACGGAAATGGGATTTATACAATTTCTTAGAATGTTGAGGACTATAACATATAAAATTTGTATCAGAATCGTTCAGGCCATTTTTGAGAAAATCAGATTTTTCCGTTATTTAATAAAAAAAAAAAAAAAAAAAACCGTTAAAAAATTTCGAAATAATGAAAAAAGTCCTGGAGATGCCATAGATTAGTACCTACATACCAAATTTCTTCAAAATCAGACTTCAGGTGTGGTCTGTAGCTCCGTACCACAGACAATGGAATAAACCATTAAATTATTATATTAAACATTAAAGTATTATATTGTCTGTGTCCGTACACATCCACACACAGATATCACTTCGAAAAGCACTTTTTTGGGATCAGGGGGACCCAAAACGGATATACCCACTCAAAACTCAGACTCGAAAATATTGATGAAAACAATACTTTCTTTATATACTATGTATAGGGGGAGAAAGTAAAAAGTAAACAAAAAAATCGACTCCAACAAACTGGTCAGAACGAACCATATTCTACAGTACTCTCCAGCTGACCAATTGATGATGAATCCATAAGAAAGTATGTTACTGTTTATTCTTAGCTAATATAATCAGGACATTTCCTTGTTGACAGTTTTGTAACCTCCGTAAATTACGACAGAAAGTCCAGCTGTTTTATACACCCACTCGAGGACAGGGGTTAAGGAAATGAGAATGTTCAAAGAGTTGCCGCGTGGTGGGCGGTTCGAACCCTGTAACTGGTCAATAAAAGCCCAATAAGCCCCCCACCGAGTCATGGGACACCGTAAACTAGAGCCAACTGGAACACATAAATAACACGGAAACCTATCTGAGATGTAAAATATCCCTGAGAATCCTGGTTCTTGACAATAGTCCAAATTAGTTCGGAACCCATCATTCCCACGGTTTTGGAACACCTTTGCATTTCTGGGGTTAGTTAACAGGTCGTAATTTTGGTTCATTGGATGAGTTTTGAGTTATCAACATAGCATTGTCCTTATTTATTAGTTTATGGCACTTGTGATAGGTACTGGGTACTAGTGATTTGGGGATTTAAAACAATTGCAATTATACTTTGAACCTAATTAAATAATTGTTGCTGTAAACAGTGATGAGCAGATAAGGGAAAATGTAAGTGTAACATAAAATACAATTGTAATCTAAAAATTATGAAATAAATAAAATATGGACTACTTCAATACTCTTGGGAGAATGAAGAAATTCTTTAATGTATAATTCTAATGCAATGAGATATTTATTAACATGCAAATCCAAGAGGTACATTGCACTAATTTATACAATGTGAATTCCGGAAATATTTTTCAGGACATATAGTATTTATTTACGATCAACACTTTTTCTTCAGTAAACTTTTTCTTCACTACAAATCCTTTCTGTTTAAATACAAAACCTGACGAAACTTTGCTTGGATTCTTTAACTTAAAGTAAGAGTACGACAGGCTTGTGTTGTAACTACCCCATAAACAATCTCGCTCATTCCTTGAAAATGATTCGAGTGTCCCCGGGTTTGGGGTCACTCAAATTAATTTCACTAGGACAGTATAATGTAAGTACTGTATTAGTATATCGATGGTGTAAACAGGGGTCTTTTTGCGCTTGCTTTTTTTAACTGAGAGAGTGAATCAATGTACAATTTTAGCAATATTTTATACATATAAATACTGTTTTTGTATTATATAAACAGTATAAGTGCAAGACTAGGTTATGTACCCCTTTATTTGCAGGTTGAGATGAAGTATTTTCATAAACAATTCATTCAGATGCCATTTCTTCTAAGTCGATGGGACCTTATTACATTTGTAATAAGGGGAGACTAATCCATTAACTATTGGAGATTTTTTTATTGAAATCACACTTAAGTCATTTACTGACCTACGTCAAGAAGGGATGATTGCCTGATGAATCAGCATCTTAGCCAAAGCCAAGTTGTCATTGCCTGATTGCATCACGCCACGCCCCTACTTCTCTAATATAAGTGTTATCAGTCCAATGTCCCAAATGTCCTCCTCATCTGACAATAGAACGATGAACAAACTGATAAACAGTCAAAGGAACTATGTCATCACTGATTGGCTGGAACGGCCGCAGTTCGTTTATAACAACAAGAACGCTCATCTTCTGATTAAACTCCGACAGATTTAAAGTGTGCTATATAATGACGACCTTGTCACATCTTGTAAAAGGCGGCTGGGTTGAAAGTAAATTCGAATGTTTCTATTCCAATTTATTTATAACTACTGACAATTTTGGATTTCTTATTGTTGGCGTGAAAACTGTCATGGTGGAAAAGTATTTAATCCTGACAAACCTTTCATAAATACCATCATAATCGAACCTAACCTAATCCAATCAAACTCGTATTAAAGGTTTTCAACTTATGTTATCTTTCAAGTTATATACGTATGAAGGCTTTCCAAAATGTTCTCACGCATTATAGTATTTACAAGCATGTTAGCAAACTGTTCTTTGTCTGGTTTTCTCACGACACCAGTAGCCGGTCCATACAAGGGTGGTCTGATAACCCCGAACAACACTCATGTTCGTGTGGGGTAGGTCAGGACAAGGTCAGCCTCTATCACTATCAGAAGCTGCAAACCATTACAGGTAATCAGACAATGAACTGTTTCTATGTAAATAAGGGGACATTAGGCGGTGGATCTCAAAGGGGCCATTAACACTTGAGTGTTGCCGTGTGCGTGTGTTTGTGTGTGTGCGTGTGCGTGTCTCAAAGGTAAGATAATTGGACGGTCTGCACGCACAGTCTCCAGCACGCTTCCCATTCACTGGAAACTGAAAATACTGAGTTATTGTTCTTTTATTGGCTCATTCATGTTTATGTGGTCTGATGCTGGTGTAATGGAGGAACTGGGATGTGCAGTAGATCGTGATATACGGTGTTAAGTCTGTATTGTAATGAGATTAAACGGTACTATTTTACAGTTATAGGTAATCAAATATATCATAGAACTAGTATATCGTATGGTTTTGTTAGCTATGCCTCGTATCTATTAGAACTAATTAATGCATGCATAATATGTACAGTGAGGGAGCGTTAATTGAGCTTTAGTCATCGAGGATTAAGTCATGAACATTAATATATAAAAACATTATATTATTTACCCAGCTAAAATGTAAGACGATTAAATTAAGTTCTCCTTTTCTTGTGTTGCCAAACCAACCTATCGCCAAGGAAAAGCCACGCAAGTGCAGTTGTAGACGATTTTTGTTGGTTCGAAACTGGACCAAGCTTTGGTGATTAATCTGAGAAACAGATGGCCATAGTCAGTGATAAAGCTACACAGAGAATTTCACTTCATTCTCAACTAACCCTTCATTCTTATCTTGGTTATAATTAATATGCAGCATTGAGTCTCCGTTTCAAGATTTAATATAATAAAGGCTCGCAATATGTTCCATAGTTTAAGGAGCTTATCATCTACACTACTGAATTCAAATTCCATCTCTGAACACAAACACCAATCTACCACATCGTGGTGATGCTTTGTTTCAATAGAATGTTATCTTCTTAAGAAACATGAGTAGAAATCGACTGTACGGGATTTTCTCTTTCAGTTATTTGTTCCTCACATTTTTCTGGACCTTACTTTTGGTTTGTATTTACCAAAACACGTTTAAAATAATGTAAATTTGGTGTAAATAGAAGAGGGAGAAATCATTGTGCAAATATGATTAAACAAATGTAACTGCGTTTAAAAGGATTAAGGTTAATCTTAAGCGTTTATCCAATTAAATTTCCTTCACGCTTGTGTCAAGCAATTATAGTATTTCTTTGTCACAACAAAAATTGTGATTACTTCTATCAAATTTAATCTAATGGAAGCTCGGACTATAATCCTGCGCTTGTTTATCAAGTGGGATTATTTGAATGGTCTCCGTCTGAAGGATTTACTGATTAACTCAAATTAAGAGGTCTCCCAGGTTATCTTCGTGCTATTTTATTTGTTAAATAGGACAGCTTTAATTTCCCTCCGCGTCTATTTCCAGTTGAATATTGTTTCAACCTTATTTAATATTCACGATGTTTAAAAAATCACATTGTATTTTGATTGATATATTTTTTCATTGGTTAAGTTGAATTGTAGTATGCATCATGGCTTGCAAATACGAATTTATTATTAAGACCGCGTAGTTTACATAAAAAAAATTTGCAAGATTTTTGGTAGCCAGTAACAGTAAATTTGACAATGACCAACAACATGACCAACTTATGTTTAGCAAGAATAGCCTGTCAAAACTAAAGAACCGATTATTGAGTTAATAGCAGTAGTTGCTTTAATCCCACCTTCCAACTGAATCCGCTAAAAACATCTACCAAAAAGAAAGCTTTTTATTTCCAAGAAACATAATCCAACAACAAGGCTCAATATTTCATTTTTTCATCTCCACCCCTAAGCACAGTGAAGAATTGATCCAGCTCAGAACTAGGTCGCATCCTGATACTTCACAAAACACACCCCTCAATCTTAGCAGCAGCTGGTCTATATCTACGACGTGCGAATATCAGCGGAACCGGAAGTGAGGAGGAAGTGCGAACGTGTGACGTCATCACACGTGATATGCATACACCATAGAACCGTGATCTACTTACCATACAATACCATACACACCATACGGCCGGGGCGGTGGTCGTTCACCTCAGAGACTGAGTGGTGTGACTATTTTACTTGGTTTTATAAACTATATTCATTATGATCGATAGTCAGTTTAAGGGTTGGTTTGTTAAAAATTGTCTTTTAAAATTATAGTAAGCTGTACATGATTATTGGTGTTAAGATGATAATCTTACGCATTTAAATAGGCCTATTTCTTTAAGCAATCAACATTTCATAATTTTCATTAACTTGGCTTAGTAACCCAAAAACAAACAAACTATGAAAATGCATTTTTTAAATTGTAATTAATCTGGGCTAGAAAAATAATTTGCTATTAAATAATTTTAGATTACATTTTCAAACAAAGATTTTGTCAAGTGGAGATAATTAAGTGATTTCAGTACATATATAAAATGCATTAACGATTAACAATACAATTATAATGACTTATAATGAACAACCTGTTATCAGTTATGTATGTGTAAATATATATATATAGACACTTGTAGTTAAATATTTTAGTAGGATAGCTTAAGTCTTACATTTTTTCTGTGAACAACTAACACTACCTTATTTATTTGTATTAAATCAATCAGGGAATGGTATAAAAATTAACAGGATGTTTAGGAAACCTTTTTACCGGTTTAAGAAATTGTAAAATTATTGCACCAACATATTTTGAAACACGTTAGCAATTTATTTAAATCTATATCTTATTAATAAAACTCTTTCTCCAGACTACTGTCCCTAACATTGTTTTCAACTGATAAACGATTTGTCATCATGGGAATGTCGCATATATAAAAAAAAGTTATAAGGCACTTGAAGTGCCCCCAATAATACTTCAAACTACACTTAACTCTGGTTTTAAACAATACTATTATTAAATTAATAAATGTAGGTAACAAATAACATTAAGAATATGTTGATAGATAAAATATTGGAAAAGGGGTTAAGATACTAAATTTAGGTTAATAAATAGGCTAAAGATGTTTATAATCTACATTGTAAATTTACCTCATTGCATAGCACCTGATTTTCAAAGTAAAATTGCTAAACGAAATCATTATGATTTTAGACATGTACTACTTAACGAACTATACTACGTTGTATAGTTAGTTGGTTCTACTTTGCGAATTTCATAAAGCTCATTCAATTCAAATAATTTGTACATAATCGTTTAGCGCAGTTAATTTGCGACTTGATGAGTACAGAGTTACTTTGCATCAATTACAGAAGATCAAGAAGGCAGTTGCAAGGTCATTGTTGAACAGCTGATCCACGTGCGCCGGCCGGCATTGTTGCGGGTGGTGGAGGGGAATGGAGTGGGGGAAGGGACGCTTCGTCGGCAACATCAGTCAGTCGTCAGTGTGCGCCGGTTCGGTCCATACCTAAGTCGAAGTTTAGTAGTGGAGTTCGCTTCGAATTGACAGTGTTGTTATTCATACCTTGGATTACAGTGGCTAGTTGAAATTTTGTGTAAGTTTTAAAGGCCAGCTAAGTTTTTTTAATTTTTTTTTATTTTGGTATTCGTTCGTTCAAAAGTAGGCCTAAGCTATTTTAAATTACTTGTAGGCTATTGAACATTTTACTCACAATGACAAATATATTTAACGTTAAAAACAAAAAATATGTTTGAATTATAGGTAAAGTCGTGAAATATAGATTGCATTTGTTATCAAGAAGACATTAGGAATATTACACTTTCTGAGTAGAATGGATTAGAAAATCAAAAAATAATCTATTATAGTTATTTATTAAATACATGACTTATAGCTTATAAGTTACAGTTACCCTAATATTTTACACTTTATACATTCATTCGCAAAAAATAGGCCAAACCGTTTATAAAATACTAGAAAATGTTTTATGATGATAACAAAAACGCACTTTAAGTCACTAAAAATTCAATTTGTTAAAAATATAATAAACAATATTTACATTTAGGATGACAAGTACAAAATGTTTGTTAAGTTAAATCTTGTGAACAAAAGAAAACCTAAAGAATTTACTTAAATTGCCTTATTGCTCACCTAGACGTCATAAAGTCGCCTAAGCTTTTCAAGCTTTGATTAACTCCTTGATTCAAAAGGTGGATAAACAATTTGAAATTCATAACATAGTAACTAGGCTAACTACTAATTGATTGGGAACTTAAATATTTAGACTTTCGAAACCACTCATTTATCTGAAGGATGGAAAGTAAAAACAATTATTTGAATCAAAACAAGTAATAAATCTTTATATGTTTTATATATTGTCATTACTATATTCTTATTGGCCCAATGAAAACACAATAAACGATTTTAAACACATATTTAGTAAACAAATTAATGGGTAGTACAAATTAGTGAGACAAAAACTAAATCAATATAAAACCGAAATCAGTAAAACATTACAGTTAACCTAGGGAACATCTCTATAGTTATCAACTTGCAAATTGAGTGTTAAGATAATCCGGTAGCATTACATTTTGTATTACAAGCTTAATGTAGCTTAAGTACTGATGCAAAGATTATTGTCCCAATTACATTACAGTATAACATTGCCAAATCAAATTATCAATTCATTCTTCCTACCCTAAATAAGCTTGTATTACAACGAGACCTGTTTTATTTAAACTTAATTGTTGGCGATGGTGAGGTTATGAAAGAGGATTTCTATATTTTCCATAACATTTTTTTGTAGGTCCTTAATTACAAATGTGATTGAGTTCTTTTCAATAGTAATCATGGCATAATTCATAATTTAACTTTACAACCCGATGCCTTTTGGACAACTCTAATCCAACCTTTAATAGCCTACAAAGTGATTCAGAACTGGAACTATTTAAACCTTCTGTAAATTTGTTCTTAAATTCAGGTATAAATTCAAAATATTTCACATTAGGCAACCTATAAAAAAGGACTGGAAGTTTGTATTTATCAATTTATCTGTTTCTTCGTGATTTAAGTAGACAAACTTCCATTAACGGCAAACTTGAAACTTTGTATTATTACTATGTAGCCTATATTAAAACTACGTATAAAATTATAAATTCCTATCTTTTGCCGATTCCAAATACAGCAGATGATCTTAGAATGTATTAAATCAAAATATCTAAAAATCTACTTATGTAAAATACTTAATTGGCATTGTATATAGTATTTATATATATATTTATATATATATATATTTATATATTGTATTATAGAGGACATAATATAGTATGGTTTTGCCTTTTCAATACAAATCTTACTGTACCTCAATTAAATGAATGTGATGATAGATGGTTAATTTGGGTAACCTGAAATTTCTAAAACATTACATCATTACATGTCTAGTACAATGTTTTATTCACACGACTATTAAAATCAGTTACATTATGTCAACTTCTAATGGTTGGCTGATTTAGCAGACATCGGTGGAAAAGAGCTGAAGGTTTTACATTTAAAAATATTTTAAAACAAATAGGTAACATTGGTTTTATTATTCTTTTAATCTGTATATATTTAATACACGCAATGTTGCACACACAACCACCACAGATTTTCTTTTTATCCTCTTACTAATCAATTTATAATAAAAATATATAATATAAATAATAATATAATATAAATATAATATATATATATATATATAATATATATATCTTTATAATATAATATAAATATATAATATAATATAATTTAAATATAAAATAGCAATACATTAGTTCTCTAAATTATTCCAACAACAATTATAAAGCCAGATATTTGTTTCTTAAAGGCGCAATCGCTGTTATGGCGTGGTTAAGTTGAAACTAAAAATCGCTCCAATGTTTGTGGAAGGAAGTCATGAGGAAGTCTCGTATCCTCAGTAAACATCTAGTATTGTAGTAGGCAAGCAGTGATGGTTGTACGTAAATACCCATTGTATTGTCGCTACTGTTTGTGTATTTGTATTGCGTTGTATTGTACTGTCGAGGGGGTTGACCTAAGGTAGTACCTACTAGGCATTTACTCCTAAAACAACACAATTATTATTGTCATATATAAAAAATAAAAATAAAATTCCCAACTAAAAAAACAATTTATTGTTTTATTGACCAAAACAGTCGATGCCCACTGCCCAGCCTTTAAACTAAGAAAATTTCTAAATGCATTTAGCGTCAGATGTTGTCCCCAAATATCATTACATTATGCTATAAGTTTTTCTTTTATTGGGAGGATATTTATGGATTGGGCATTTTTACCTTTTTTGACAGGAACTATCCAGACGCAGGTCTCTTTACTATCTAACGTCGATAGATATTATGTGCTACATACTAACATTTTTAAACACCATGATTTATTCAAATACCCTATAATCAATGGCATTAAGGCTGCGGTATCTACTTTGACTTAGATGAAACTAGCAAATTATTATAAAAGTAAATTATTAGATGTAACCTCTTGGGTGAGCAAAAATCCTCATATTTAATATTGAATAAGCTTTTTGTAAATCATAAATATTATCGATATGATTCAATGTCTTATATGCAGATTTACAAATTTAGCTATCTTAATTGCGAATAGGTTACCTAACATTCTGTAACATACGTATACACTTTACGGATAAATAAACAAACCATTTAAAACATGATTTAAGAATTTTCTTAACTTTTGCAACGCTTTTACACAACGTTTTTAATTTACTGTAAAGACTCATATAATTTCTCAAATAAATAATCTTATTGTTTTAATATCTAAAGCACAGATTGAATCTTTTCATTTCTTTGTAATTTGTTTTGGATAGCGTACTTGATTGGACAACATTTTATAAAAATAAATAAAAACACTACACAAGCTCAATACATTTATAATAATAGTTTCGCACAGTTGCATCATGGGTCGAGAGGATTGCCCAATCCGAGATAAGACAAGACGAATGACTGCTTTATCCGTTTTGCAAGAGCTTTCATCTTCCCGACCCAATTCTGTTAGGTTGGTAGCATTGATAGTCACAGCTGAGAATAGTTGAGCTAATCTGTCAGCTGAGATACTCAAACAGCTGATTAGCGTCGTGTTAGGCTTCTGGATTGTATCTTTAGAGGCCAGTATCATAATATTGACGTCGTTACCCGTCACACTTAGCCCTTGGAATTCCTCTTCGTTAACTCATGAATGTATGTGTTTGGTTTTGTGTTAGAAAATACTCTGGATGTGGAGAGCTGTCTAAATAGAGTTTTCTTTAACAAGGGTGATTACTGTTATTCAGTTGCGTTATAGCAACAACAACATTTTTGAAATACAGTTGGAATTTTTTTGTAATAAAGAAAAAAACAGAATTGAATTAGTAAGCGTTAATGTAATATTCTGTAGATTACACATGCAAAATATAACAAGTTTTCTCGTATTGATAGATCTAGGTGTTGCCTTTAAATTAACTTGCATAAATGGCATATGCGTGGGATTTCTGAACCGGAGGACTAGTTTATAATGCGGAAAATCGTCAATGCTGTTTAGCCTTCTGATAATGTAGTGACTCAGTGGTCCATTGTCCATTCAACATAAGCTTTGTCAACTATGAAATGAAAACCTCAAACTAGAACTTACTCTTTCACTGTAAATCATACGATTTAACAGTCATAAAATAAGATGTTAAGATTAATAAAATAAGCATAGCTTATTTGAAAAGCTGAAAGTTGAAAAGTAAATGTAGCTTATTTATGTTACATAAATTATTAATAATCATTCCATCAATTCAATTTACATTTTAATCTGACTCATAGAACTCCACTGATACGTGATTATGTCAATAAGTGACTCCCATCCAACATTTATAACCCAATGAAATTCGTTTAGTAAATTTTAATTTTTAATCTACAATATTAACTGTTGTTATAAGACTACTGCAATTTTCTTTTTTTAATTTGTATTTTTATATTTATAGAACAAAAGAAATAAATACTTAAATCACTTACTCTGCCTCGTGTGTAAGATGTTAATCACAGCTAAAATCACTTTTATTGTGTTATTTTCACTGGTGTATTTCCATAGGCATACTACAATATAATAAAATCGTTTATCAAGCTGCGAGAAATCATATCAGTGCGCTGATAAAAGTTTTCGTTTCTGTTCAATAAAATTGCGAAATTCATTTGATCATAACCAATTATCAAGCAATAATAAATTGGACCCGATTAGTTCAAAATCACTCAAATTACTTGGTTGATGGACGATAATTTGTACAGTTCTACACGGTCTACAAACCGTCTACAGCCAGCCCCAGGGCAAATTGGAAATGCAAGCTAACCGGTCTCGAATATGAAATGTTTTTATGTCATAGTTAGATTTAGACTGGGTGATTTAAAATTCAAATTTGAGACGCGGTGACCCGCTTAATGGGACAGCAAATATTTTTTGACCGAGATGTGCTTACCTCATCCGTCTAGACGGATAGCTGAGTGGTTATAGTGGTAGGTGGTCAAAAAGACACTCGTACGATATTAAAAAAAGACACCGAAAACGTCTTTCTGGTATGCAAAACCCAAGTCGCCATGCAGTGAAAACCCTTTAAATATTTACCTAACACCTAAGCTAACGTTGGCATATTTGTATTACTCAGTTTAAATATTTAAACTACACTAAATATTCGCACTACAGGTGCAAGTTTTTTTCAATGAGGGTGCATGGAAAAGAACTTGTACCTGTTGTGCAAATATTTATTTTCACACATTACCATACAGTTTGAAAGTACAACAAACCCTAATAGGTAACTTCAGACAAGAAATTATTTAGTCAATCAATGTGTCTAATCTAAAATCTAAAAGTCAATTATTTCATCGACATACACACGTACATTTCACTAAAAATACTTTAAACCTATACAGTGTATATAAAATATAAATTAAAATGTTTATAAAAACCCGTTTCTTAACTCATAATGAATGGAAAATTCAATTTGATAGAAGATCTAAATCATCTTGTTGCAATATTCTCTAGGGTAAGGCAAGATATATTTCTCCATTGGATTGTGGATGAAATTCCCAACCGTCAGCCCCGGTTCTATAGTTAGGAAGTTCTCGACGAAGTTGGCAAGATCCGTAGAAAGTTTGCTCCGTTGATAACAATTAAAGGCTAATAACTAAGTTTGTGTTAATTGTGGCTTGATTGATGCTGTTAAATCCCCTCTACATTTAAATTGATGATTTAATCCTTGCTAACCTTATATACCTAGTCTAATACTGTAAAAGATACTCTTTGAAATACTATTAATTGAGAAATCTTTGTTTTTGAAGCTTCAATAATTGCACTTTTGTAAACAAACCAAACTAAGTTATTAAAGTGGCCAATAATACTTCTCCATAGACGGGGATGTTGTTAGACCGTTCTATTATAGAAAGTTACGAAAACAGTGTTTATTTTTAACAGATCTCTACTCCTCAGGCGGTACTCACTATTACAAGAACTAACTTATCTGATCTTCCGCATATTGAAAACAAAGTAAATAGTTAAAATATATATGGTGTTGAAATTGTTAGGTGCATTATGATCCAATTGTACCAGGTTAACATAATAACCAGGTTTAAACATTGTACCAGGGTTAAACATAATAATTGCAGGTGAGACAACTGGAGCTTAGGCCCATCCGGTATAACCTAAAGAGACTTTGTTGTGCACTTTTCGTTTATCGCTTTTGAGTCTAACTCAAAATTATTCATCCAAATTAAACTGTATTTTAGGGTTATTAATCTACACTATTAATCTTACTATTAATCCACAAAAGACAAACAACACCTCAGAATAAGAAAATGCCTGTAATTCATTTTAACTCTAGAGTCCCTTTGACACAAATAAAAATCTGATTCAGATTTTACAGTATGGTGAAACGGCTTTTACTTTAGTTACAGTCAATGATACTATTTTGGCAAATTCGCTTACATTAACAGTTTATACGTAATGTTTATTTACCAACAGTAAACGTAACGTATTGTATGCAAGGATTACGGGTATAAACAATAGCAAAGCAACAGTCAATATAATCAGTATGCAATAACAGTGGTGCCTATGTCAATACAATGTGTTTATACAACTAACGTATTGACTTTTGAGCCTCTTCATGGCTTATAAACACATTTTTTTCGCACACAGTTTGATATTAAAACACAACAAACCCTAATAGGTAATTTCAGAGAAAAATTCATTTAGTTAACCAATGTGTCTAATCTAAAATCCAAAAGTCAATTAATCTTCCTGATCTTCCGCAATGAAAAAGAAAAAAAACTCTTTTATCTTGTATACTTACTAGAAAACTTACCAAGAAAATGAAGTTGTTACGACCGAAGGAATGAGTTAATTTTGAAACAAAAAAAGTAATCCGTGTATTTGGGTGATAGTTTTTTGTGACTTTGTTTTCTGATTAAAGGTTGCCGGGTTCCTTCTGACCCGAGTTTTTACACACATTCCTCGTCCGTCCTAAATACTCTGTAATCCTCTTCCCACTATTCAACCCTGACTGTGATTTGGTTGTGTACAATTTTGTTGCCTCACCGTCGCCGCTAACTAAAATTATTGTGTTAAATATAAGTCTACAGGTATAATTTAGATCGAAACATTCACATTTCATTTCTTACCATGTAACTTCATACTTTAAGTTACTATGTATGCAGAGTTTACAGTTATCGATCACATACTAGATCTTATTATGTTGATTAATAATAAAAAAGCTGTGAACATACATTTGGCCATTAACATTTTACAAACTATAAAAAAATTACCGCCTCAATGTTTCACTATAAATTGACTAATAAATTATCTTTTGTTATAAAAATAAATAAAAAAGTGGAAACGTAACTAGTATCAAATAAACGGCCATAAGCTGTTGACAAATTACTCTTCAAAGTTGTTTTACAAACAATGTTTGTAAAACATCGGAGGAATGTATAAAGTTATACATCCATACGATGAGTAAATATGATGTACAATTAGTTAATTTTTTATCGTTACAATATTTTTTTATGGATTTAGGATTTGTTAAGTTTATTATTTTTTGTTTACATTCACTCATGACAATTTGATAATGTATAGCAATTTTTCTGCCCGTGTAAAAGCCATTGCAAATTTACCTACAATCCAATTAACTTCATGAACGAACGAACATTTGGGATAAAACTATTTTGAATAGAAAAACTTAGCTGGCCTACAATAGATTTGGTGGTCACAGGTAGTGCAGTGTGAGCATGGAAGCTCCCAGCCAATTATAGCCAAGCTATATAGCTAGCCAGATGAAAACTCGGCTCTAGCCTGGAGGCTAGCCTGTAGCTGGGTGGCTAGCCGACACCATGCCGTGGCTCGGACGATGTGGAAGTGGCTCCAAGAAGAAAGCCAGGCCTGTAGTGAGCGCTCCTCTGCATCTATTGCTTAAGGTACAGTGTTATTTAAAATGTTAAAAACAGAAGTTTTCTTTGTAATGAAGTTTCAATAATCCTTGATGTACCTGAGCTAATGTCTGAAGATGTTTTTCAATCAACGCCGTCTACAGTCTCCATTAACAAATTTACTAACCACGATGTTCTGTAGTTTTTGCTTCATCTCACCTTCTTATCATCTGCTTTTGCCTTCCTTTCTCAAACTTCACATTCGTAAGCATTTCCATTCATTCTCTCTCCATATGTTCATACGTAATATATGATATTCTTAGTCACTAACAAGACTACAAGATCGCGCCACTCATCCTTCACTTATCTCCATTCATACTTTGGCTTAAAATACCTACTTTGTATGGTCGCCATTCAATAAGAAAGTATTAAAGTTTTAAAAAGTCAAGCAGAAGCCAATATTTGTTAATGTCATTGACATGTCATTAACAAATGTTCTCCAAAAACCTGTTTACGTGACATCGTAATAATTCAGTAGATTATATGGTCACTTACGTAGTTCTAAGACTCGCCTCTTCTTCTTCTTCTTGAAAGGTGTTTAAAGTTTAAAGAGCCAATGACGTTTCGAGGTCACCCCGGCAGGTAGTGTCCATTGATCACGTCTTCGCAGGTGTGGCGGGCTGCGGGGTGTCGTGCTGTTTCAGCGCGTGCTCGTACAGCGCAGTGCTCATACAGCGCAGTTATCTTGGTGTCCCTAATTCCAGGAAGGACCAATCATTCACCCGTCTAATTTCCACGAAAGACCTAACACTGACCCGTCCAAATGCAACCCCTAGATCATGTTTTATAGCTAATATTTTGAAGTCCGAATATCTCAACCCCGATTACCTGCAGGAGAGTAGCAAAGCAGTCGATGCACCTTCCCAGTGTCACTAGTTGCTGGACGAATATTGTGTGTTGATTTTGTATGGTTGATACCAAATAGAACTTCATTAGCCGTTAAGGTAGCAGTTGTGCAGTACTTATTATTCTACTGATTAAAATAAAAACTAAACTAGATTACCCATGCTGCACCGCAGCGTTAAAATAAATGTAATGTAATATCCGAGAAATATTCAAATCTATGATTTTGATTGAATAATACAGTATCTTGGAATTAACGGATTCAAACGATTAATGGCTTAAATGATTGCCTATAATTTACTGATTATTTTGAGTCGAAATATATAAAAATACCTAAACAATACTGGAGGTATTGATGTTCAATCATAGAAAAACCTTATAAAAAAAATTATGTTAATTGTTTACTTTGCGTTTGCTTGAAACTCGTCCAATTTGAATAACTAATAGCTCAATTGATAGCTGGTATTTCACTGGAGATTCTTAGACCATAATATGTAGGATTTTATAATTATAACTGGTGAAATGCACCTTAAATTAAAGTAAGAATTCGAAAATAAATCAAATTTATGTGTTTTGATCGAGTAATACAGTAAATCGCATATATGCTGATGCTTGATGTGGTGTCTGAGTGCATAACTTCAATTTAAAATAAGACCTGAATCATGAGAGTCGGTCGCATAGAAGAGCCAAACAAACTCGGAAAAGAAAACCCTATTTTTTAAAGCAAATTTGTTTGTAATTTAAAATAAATATATTAAAAGTATATTATAAAATTAAAATTATGCTATCTTTTGATAAATATTACCATTGACTATTAATGGATACTGAAGTTGTTTTTATAGTCAAAGAGATTACTTAAAATTCTAACGTTATTTAAACAAAACATTTTCTTCTAAGTCATATTAAGCACGTACGGTACATTAAAAAATGCGTTATTCAGGTGTAATAATTTTCATTAATTGAATACCAAACAGTAAATACATTAGATATTCTGAAAATGTTATACAATCTAACTACATATTTCTGTATACTGCTATGTATAATTTGTCTAATTTTAATCACAATTTGATAATGTCTAAAGACCACACTTTTCTGATGGCTTACGTTATTACAGTATACATTTAGTTTTAGGCTATAGTATTTAGACCTTTATTAATTGACTTTATTTGACCCTTAGTGAATAATTTCTCTGGTAGGTACTTCTATGATTTCAATAAAGTTCAATTCTTAGTATTTGGGGTTGAGTTTTCTTAACCTTCCATTAGTTACAATAAGGTATAAGTTAAATATGAGTGAAAAAATATGCAAGGGGAAAATCAAATGCCACTGCGAAATGTATAATATTCCACTCATCTCTTTAGATGTGCTTAAAAATAATTTCGCAGAATATTATTTGCTTGTTTTTCAGAGCGCAGAGAAATGTTATTGTTTAAAAACTTAATAAAATTTAACCTAAAATATAAACTACTAGCTGTACCCGCGGGCTTTGCCCCGTTTTACTTCATAAGTGAGCTCGTTCGCATGGCTCAATCACGTCCTGGTTGAAGTTCGTTCGTTACGCTAACTCGCCTCCAGGTTGAAGTTCGTTCGCTACGCTCACTCAGCTGTACCCGCGGGCTTTGCCCCGTTTTACTTCATAAATGAGCTCGTTCGCATGGCTCAATCACGTCCTGGTTGAAGTTCGTTCGCTACGCTCACTCACCTTTAGGTTGGAGCTCGTTCGCTGCGCTCACTTGCCTTCAGGTTAGCTCGTTCGCTACGCTAACTCGCCTCCAGTTTGAAGTTCGCTACGCTAATTCACCTTTTGGTTGCAAATTAGATGTTGTCATAAATTTAAAAAATAATAATAGTGCTGCACCCTGTTGGTAATCCTTGTAACTTTAATGCTATTGAACATCATAGAACAGAACCAACTTGTTTAATTGAAACAGCTGTTAAGATTCATTAATTCCTTTTAAATATGAAAAATCATAAGGTTAACATGGGAAACTCCAAAGCCCCTGGGCGGAGCTGTACCCGCGGGCTTTGCCTCATTTAACTTCATAAGTATTCGGATGGCTCAATCACGTCCTGGTTGAAGTTCGTTCGTTACGCTCACTCACCTTTAGGTGAGAGCTCGTTCGCTGCGCTCACTTGCCTTCAAGTTAGCTCGTTCACTACGCTAACTCGCCTCCAGTTTGAAGTTCGCTACGCTAATTCACCTTTTGGTTGCAAATTAGATATTGTCATAAATTTAAAAAAATAATAATAGTGCTGCACCCTGTTGGTAATCCTTGTAACTTTAATGCTATTGAACATCATAGAACAGAACCAACTTGTTTAATTGAAACAGCTGTTAAGATTCATTAATTCCTTTTAAATATGAAAAATCATAAGGTTAACATGGGAAACTCCAGAGCCACTGGGGCGGAGCCCGAAAGCCCGATCAGAATAAAAACCACTTAGTTTTCATATTTAATGCCCAAAGAATCAGTGTACCGAATTTCGGCCTCCTAGGTAAATGGGAAGTGGGAGAATTAGTGATGAGTGAGTGAGTGAGTGAGTGAGTCAGTCAGTGAGGGCTTTGCCTTTTATATATTTAGATAGATATATATATATATATATATACACACAATTATAAAAATTAGAACGAATGGTGTTTTTGGCCTCTGGGGACATCAAAATCAAAAAGTAAATCGGTCCCGGGTCTAGGTCTTACCGTGCCACATACGGTAATAGCTACTTCCCTATAGGGAAATTCGCTAAAAAATAATAGTGCTGCACCCTGTTGGAAAGTTTCTAAAACTTGTACTTTCTGTCCTTGTAAGTTTTTAATGCTTTTGCATAATTTGCATAAATAGAACCAACTTTTTAGTTGAAACAGCTGACTAAATTCTTTAATTCCCTTTTAATATGAACTAGTGGCTTGAAGGGACATAAGTCCCTGAAAAGCTCAAATATAAAACAAACTATTGTAATACAGTATAAACAAACTTAAATAAATCTAATACATATATCCGATATATATCCCAGTACAAGATATCTTTTGTGTAACAAAATTGTTTGTTGTTTGTCTTTGTTTGCTTTTGTTGATGTTATTTTTAATAAATAATTTAAATTACTTCAAAAGTTTAACTCTGCTAAAGGCAGCACACATGTTTGTGAATAAATATTAGTATACTAAGGTAGCTTTGGTCTTTTGATAATAAAAAGGCTTTCCTGATTAAAATATTGGAAATTGTCTTCGTCATATATGAAAAGGCAAATAAAGGTGTGTTGAGATAAGCTTAGTTCTTAGTTAAAACCGTTAAATTAGCACCCCGACCCAGTTATTATTTCTAAGTGCATGCTCCTTTTGTAAACACTACAATAAATCTCAAATTAAAAATGTTAGTAAGTATACAAAAAAGTGTAGAATAAATCTTTAACAAATGTTTTGAAATCAAAACAAAGCAGAAGTTTTCAACAATCTTGAATCGATTATTATTTAGTCAATGTACTTATTTCATGTTGAACTTTCCTTCAACACAACAATAACCGTTAAGTTAGAAGAAAAAAATTCATAATTTTTTTGCAGCCATTATAAGTTTAATCATGTTTAATTCCTTTGATTTGAGCCATCTCCTATGATTATACTACTTATCATACGCTTAACTAATTTACTTAAAAATACACAAGTTTGCCAATTGCACAGTAAAATAATTGATTTCAACATTCTAAGACGTAACTAAAAATATTTATTATTAAAGGTATGCCTAAAGTTATACCTATTTATATAGTATACAGTACATTGCAGAATTGACTGGCAAATAAGTAATCCAAATGTAATATTGCTTACTGGTTTGAAGATTTATCACGAGCAGCTGTATTGAAGTAAACAAAAATCAGCAGTAAATGGCTTCTAATGCATTTCTTATGGAGAACATTTTACGTTATATCCAATTTTGTGTTAAAATTTAGGGAATTTCACTATTTTTCCAGCCGTCACAGGATCGAGACCTTTAATTTGAGCCCTCTCCCGTCGTTCTACGACTTCCCAGTCGCCCACAATTTTGACGCAAAGAATCGGCTTACGTAATTAATATATAGATAGATAAATACTCATAAGGATGGCATGGGGAACTATAGAGCCACTGGGACGGAGCCCGAAAGGATTTTTGAGATAAGAATATGCCTATATGTTAATCGGGAATGTGAGCTATCATCATACAAAATTTCAGCAAAATCCGTCCAGTGGTTAATGCGTTTACTTGTCACAAACATACATCCATACATCCAAACTTTCTCATTTATAATATTAGTAGGATTTCTTTATATAATTGATTATAACTATACCATGTCTCCTGTCAAAACACTAATCGTTCGATTAGTCGTTGTAAACGGTTTTGGTGCAAATGCTGTTTTTTTAATAATAATGACAATTTGATCTTTTGTTTGTATGGGCTTGGTTGAAGAATATCATGTAATAACCGAACATGGGAATACAATCTTAACTCAAAACAAAAGAATAAGTATTGGATAATAATGACCAATAATACAATTAAGTACAAAGATCACGGGAGTTAATATGACATGTTATATCCGGTCACTCTTTCTCTCTCTCACTCTATATTATATACATACATGTACTGTATATACAGGGTTGAAAAAAGTCTTGGGCCAGTTAAATATTTTAAAAAGTAACAAAGACATAGCTTCAAATTATTGACTCTCACAAGCGGCCTTGGACATAAAGTGCAAATCTGGATCCTCATCCTCAAAAACTACGATTTTGGTGGTGGTTGTTTTAATCAGGACTTAAACAGCCATTCACAAATTAGACAAAGTCCAAAGCTCGTACCGCTAGTTCATTGAAATACAGAGCAGGTAGCCAGACAGATAGACAGACGGGCGTTCCAAGTAGACTGCGCTGTACGAGCACGATATTCCGCCATTTTTTGGTGCGCTGTACGAGCACGCGCTGAACGAGCACGTAATCGGGCTGCGGCTGGAGGCTGGTCAAGAAAGTGTCGCCATTCAAGCTTTGTGCCACTAACACTAACTAGACGCGTGACAGTTCCTCGAAGTCACCACTAGACCGACCACGTTCCGGCCGTACCGAAGATGCCAAAGATACGACAAGATCGGTGGAACATGCGAAATCACTTGGGGTGGAAAAGTGGAAAAAGTGGGGCCATTTACTCATAGTTGAAATCGGTGAGGTGGTTTTGCGATTGGCATTTCAGTAAAGAATTTTATTTCTACGTTTCTGTAACACTTCGAGTGGCCTTAAGTATCAGTATGAAAATATCTTTTAAGATTCTGTACAAATCAATTAAAATGGGATTTGATAGCAATGTGTAATATTCTGGAGAATTATATATTAGTGCTATTCTGATTTATCTGTAAAATGCTTCTTAGAGCCGTCATTGTAAATAGACCATTTATATTGTGTATTGTGTATATTGTTGTATAGGTCATTGTATATTGTTGTTAAATAGCCTAGAAGTTGAAATAATATACTTCGTTTTAATACTCCTCAAGTTACTAAGGGTAGCCTATAATACAAAAGAGTTCATTATGTCTTGGTTTTAACAACAATTTGCTATTTGGGTAAATGAAGAGTATATTTATTGTGCAATAGTTGTTCCACTATTTTACTTTAGGGTTTATCTGAATGTTGTATTTCTACGAATATCCTCTAATTACGTCAAACTATGCCAGATAGAAACTATTACTATTACACGGTTTTACGACACTTTAGCTATAACAGTAATTAAAGCTTTGTATGTTGAGGAAATGTCATCAACTATTTAACGTAAAGTTAAAACGCTGTAGTGGCAACGCCGACCCAGATATTTACGTTGCCAAGAGTGCGGAAATCTTGAAGTAGTCAACTAAAACAGTAAACCAGTCAACTGGCGATTTGTTTACAAAGTGCGAACTTACATCTGCTACATATTCAACGATGTTAATCATCGTCCCTAGTGGCAACACTGGCACAGCTGTTTTTACCAGTGCTGCCAACTGTTCCGTTCCCTCCTAAATTAGCCGCCTCCCGCCAAATTCCGAATATCTCACCTCCAGGTGTTCTGTGATATTTATACCCTTTAATAACACGCTTGACTGGAACACGAGAATGCCGCGAAAATTGTTTGTGGGTTTTTGGTTGTAAAAAGCGAGGATGCGTTTTATTGATGGATCTTCAGGCGATGCGATCACGGTTTACCGAAGTTACGAGTGAGTTTGCATAATGTAGTCATATTGTGTTCTGAGAACCTTAACACTTTTCACTTGCTAGTCAATTTGAAATCTATTCATTCAGTCGACTCACACCCGGACTCTTCCCTACTTTGTTTACAAGGGCCTCAGATTATTCACTAAACATATTAGGGGAAAATATATAACTGACCATCGTTGCAATCGGGTGATCCCCAAAAAGGGCTGTCGTTGCAATCATATACTGTGGGATGGGATGCCTGACCATCGGTGTAATCGGGCTACTCCCATATTTGCGCTAATAATGCAGAAGACGAAGGACACTTAGTCTGTAAATTAATGTAGAACTTTATCTTTCGGATACATGGTAAACTTCTGCGACTCCGAACTTCCTAAACATTACAGTTGGATGCTGACCAGTTCGTTCTTATTACAGTACTGTAGTATTTTCTCGAGTAATCTGCTATGAACTTTGATTGGCAAATTCCTTGTCTGCAAAGGATCAGCAAACCTTACGGATCTTCCCTGACAATACAGGTGTCCTAACCCTTTCTCTAGGAGTCCGCTTCAAACATTGACCCTCGGCTTGGGAACTGTTGCGATCTTTGCATAAAGAACGTTGAGGAAGGCCACTACGTCTACAGTCTGCAAATGATGAATAGCCGCCGCATGACGGGTAAAACTCACCCACGACTGCTTGAATGGCTTCCCTGGGTGGTCCCACCGTTTGTTTGTCCCAGACAAAACGTATCTTTTTTGAAAAAGTGCGCTCGTGCCCACGACCCCCGCTCCGTCCATTAGCTTCGGTCAATATTTATACCCTTGATTGAAAGATCGCTTCCGCCCCGCCAGCCTTCCCGCCACAATTTTCATTACGGTACCTTTAATTGATTGGATGAATTTAGTGTTTAAATGGATTAGTATGATAGAGGATTTCGGGATTATTATGTGGAGATGCGTCAAGAAGGTTTTTATGAAGCCAAAAGATGATAGTTATAATCCTTTAAAACTCTTTACACTTCCATTTATACTGTCACTATTATGGAAATGGTGATTATTGTGTTACATACGTTATGCGTGAATATTTTATAGGGTTACGAATTATTAGAAAATACCTTTTATGAATACTCCTTTTACCTTTTATTAAAATTACCATTGTACTTCTACTCTGCTACAACAGTCATTTGATTTTATACACTTAACTTTTTGACCAATTAAATTCAATTATCTTTGTGCTCCGTACTATTTGTGTGAGTTAGTGTAAAACCTTTTAGGGATATAAAATGTGGTACCGGTGAGGAAATCATTTTAGATTTTGTTCCAATAGAGGTATACTTTTTCTACCACGATTCTTTTTAGAATTTACACATGGTGATAAACAGGTAGGTACATATAGTAGAACCTGGCTAATGAGACTCTCGTGAAGATTATTAAATAAGACTACTATATAGGTTAGTTCTTATAGTTTTGCAATAACATGTGGTTGAGTGTTAAATAAATTCATGGGGATTTTTAAGATGACAGTTGTTATCAAGGAGGGCTTGTTATCCAGGTGAACTTGTTATCAAGGAGGGCTTGTTATCAAGGAGGGCTTGTTATCAAGGAGGGTTTGTTATCAAGGAGGGCTTGTTATCAAGGAGGGCTTGTCATCAAGGAGGGCTTGTCATCAAGGAGGGCTTGTCATCAAGGAGGGCTTGTCATCAAGGAGGGCTTGCTATCAAGGAGGGCTTTTTATCAAGGAGGGCTTGTTATCAAGGAGGGCTTGTTATCAAGGAGGACTTGTTATCAAGGAGGGCTTGTCATCAAGGAGGGCTTGCTATCAAGGAGGGCTTGTTATCAAGGAGGATTTGTTATCAAGGAGGGCTTGTTATCAAGGAGGGCTTGCTATCAAGGAGGGCTTGTTATCAAGGAGGGCTTGTCATCAAGGAGAGCTTGCTATCAAGGAGGGCTTGTTATCAAGGAGGGCTTGTTATCAAGGAGGGCTTGTTATCAAGGAGGGCTTGTTATCAAGGAGGATTTGTTATCAAGGAGGACTTGTTATCAAGGAGGATTTGTTATCAAGGAGGGCTTGTTATCAAGGAGGATTTGTTATCAAGGAGGATTTGTTATCAAGGAGGGCTTGTTATCAAGGAGGATTTGTTGTCAAGGAGGATTCGTTATCAAGGAGGACTTGTTATCAAGATTCCACTGTTATTCTGGCAATAATATTGTTATAATATTGTTTCTTTTATTTTTTAACGCTTTTCTCTGTACAGAATAATAGGCTAAGCCAACAATTTGTCCACAGCTAATTATAATAATTCATATGAAGGTTCACGTAATGCTTTATTTTAATTTTCACGAACCTTTCAACGTTATATAGATTGGGAATAATAGAAGTATGGAAAAGGTTTGTTTTGTACATACTCCCTATCTCACACATTTACATACATATTGACTTTGCGGTTTGGCTAACATAACACTCGAATATTATTGCTGAATCGTATGCAAATCATGTGATAAAAGATCATGGGACTCATAATGCTTTGATGGCTATGCAAAAGAGTTCCGTGAAATATATGCGTGTTGTTTGCAGATAAGATTAGGGAAACCTCGGAGGTGATTTGAAAAAAGGATTTATATTATCTGCAGCCATTGGAAAACTGTACCTGCGTATGTAGAATAGGCCTAGTTTTAATTTAGTTTTTATAGACTTAAGCCTCTCAGCTATCTTAAGTAGATTTATAATATCAAAGTTTGAAGCGGGTTTGGAAAATTGCAGAAACTTTTATATTTTAATCTTATTGTAACTTATAACTAACTATTTATTGCATAATCGGTTTAAAAATTGACGATTAGCCACTTATACCTGACATTTAATAGAAACCGTAGCTAAATTTAGAGAGAAAGAGTTATAAAACATGGTTTCATCGTTTGAAGGTATTACGTAGTGTTTAATTTCATACATAAAGAATCCAGAACTGCTTGCTTCTAGTGTGTTCCGCTTGAATAAAATCAAATCTGTTTACCTGTTGAGAAGAAGTTATGAAACTACTGTGTACTTCAATGAAAATAGTTTTGCTGAGTGGTATCGATAGTATATAACTAGGATAAATTAGGTATATTCAAGCAATAGTAAAATCAAATGGGTGCAGTTATTGTATGATGCTCCATAAAATAAATGATTGAGTGTGTGTGTGCATTGCTAAAGTAAGAAATATTTATAGAATCAAATTATCCTATGAACATGATACCAAGAATAATTAAGATCATATTGTACAAACAGTACATAGTTAAATTTAATCTAACGATTCTATGGATATACTCTACAAAACAGAGTTCGTTCAAGGAATTGTATGACATTTAAGTCGAGTCCAAAATGGAGAGTATTCATTCGACTATTCTGGCAATGTTGGTCAATGATAGTGCCGAATGATGGTTACTAATAATTTTATTGATATATTTTACTGAACCAACATATTGTTTAAACAAATTTGTAGGTAGGCTGCTCAAAAAACTAAATAGGTTCAAATAACATGACTACTATGTCCGGGAAAGACAAAAGTTAACTATGAGAAAGTCCATTACATTCTTTGTTTTTGTCACAGTAACTAATAAAAAATACAATGCTAGTTTTGTGGGTTACCACCCAAATCCCTGTTTCTATTTCAATTTCCGGTGAAAACCAACTACACTTTGTTCCATGGTCAATGCTTCAGCTTTGTCTGCTCCTATATTACTACAACAAACTCTACTATATTACCTTTACCTTCTTTTACATATTCACTATGTGACTATCCTGCATAGTCCTGTAGCGTTAGTTCTGCGTTTGTAGGTATCAAAGAATTCTTTAGTTATTGTTTAAAGTTTATCCTCATCACTTTCTTAAAAAGGTAAATCTTGCTAAGCCATTCGACTTTTAATCAAATTATACCACAGACTTTTGATTATCTTAACAACTATAAAATTTACTTATCCTTAGTACAGTATAAGTATTGGTGGTGATAAGCCAACGGAAAATCAGTAGAAGGAAAATGTCTATAAAAATATTATTTAGGATTAGAAGGATTAGTAAAATAAACATAGCCTTTATCACGTCTATAGTACCTCAACCATATGTTTTATATTCATAATTTAAATTTTCTATGTTGGCAATAAGTTAAATCCAAACATCTGCCATATGTTAATTGTTAACAATCAGTCTTCAATTCAGTATCAACAACAGTTACTCACCTTTATATTAATAAATTATATCTTGTAAAAAAATCTTTTCAAATGTATCAACCTCTGTCAATTATCAACTTATCAAATACGCGTGCACCACAGAGGGTCACGACAATGTCTACAACCCGTTGCCGTAAGTAAACTAACATAATATTGACAAGTTATTCTGAAAACGTTTCAAAAACACCTTGGTGTAAACCCAAATATCTCTGGTGTTTCTTTTCGCGCTTTCAAATCTTTCCGGACTGCGTTTAACGATTTAGGCAAGCTACCAAAATGCCTATGTTTATTCGATGGGTAGGCGTTAAAACTAGGCAAGGAACCAGTCCGTCGTATAATATTAGGCTGGAGATCCCGAGATGAAATCAGTAATGAACCGGTTCCGTGGCTTATTTATAGGAATATTGTACAATGTTTTGGTAGCTCTGACCCATAAAATGTACAATTGTTTGTGTTCTCGACACGTGAACGTGTTCACATTGTATTTTACGGGCGATGGCCTCTGTGGTGTTGTGAATGTAGAGGTAATTGTTTGTGTTTTAGGTAAGTTGAAATGTTTCGTATTTGGTACAAAACTGTTCGTTTTCTGCCCTTAAAGTGTTTGATCTATTTCTTTTTACTGATGCCTCAAGAGTGCGTGCAGATAAATCTTTATATTTTGTACATTGTATAAAACCTCTTCTGGAAAAATTTTTAACAGATATTTTTGACTGGTTTATTTTTTATAGTATGGTTTTCAAAATTTGTTATTACGTAATGATTGTCTGAACAGGAGTTTATTGTTAGAACATTTCTTTTTTAAACAGCCATAATTAAAACACATTTTACTAAAACACATTTTTTACATGGAACAATTTGTTATAGTTTTGTCTAAGTGTTCAAAGATGACACATTGACAAAGAGCACAGAACAGAACTATCTATTTGTTGCTTTCTGCACATCACTTGCAGATCTCTATCTAGTTGAGAACTCGCAGGCTATGATTATAATTTATCGTTTCAACAGGTCAATATGATGTTTTAATAGGCTGTTAAAATGTTACTTCAGTTCATTTCCAACTAGCTACTACATTTGTAACCATAACAAAATCATTCATTAATATTTACCAGAGTTAAACACAAAGACGCCGATTCAATAGGTAGTTACAGTGTTCAATCAGTAAAATTTACTCATAAGGTTGTCACTAGTTTAACTTGCCTTCAGTTAATGATTACCATTTCCCGGTTAATAGGTCAAGCCAGTTAGAAATTGTGACAAACCACACGATAGACTTACAAATAACATCAGTAGAGAGAGCGACAGCGACAGCGGCGCGGCGGGACAAAAGAAGTGAAACCACATCTTCTCTCTAGTTACCCGCTATTTTACACCGACATTGTCCCGGGTTTTTTGCCTATATTTATATCAGTCAGCCTTTCGATTGTACCTTAGTAATTTAAGGTTCAGAACTCAATTAAATGAAATAGTTTTAGTTTAAGTTGGTTTAGTAGGCACAAATTAAACATCTTTGGTCGGAGTCTGTTGCATTTAATACTCTTTTCAACATTTGTATGTGGATTTTCACCCTACTGTAAATGAATAGAATTTATCCTTACAAATTATCAAACTTATTTTTTTAAGTTTTATGAAAACACAAAATTTTACTTTTTAACCCTACATGCAACCGAATATAGTAGTAAAACCCCTAACTTTTATTTTGTTAATTAGGACTACAATTTCCTTTTCTGTAATAATGTAAGATATTGTCAATTGGGCATTAAATGATGTTTAAAAAAAAAAATTATCTTACAAAAATGCTTAACAGGTGATTAGGTATTATACGGACAATTCTGTGTGCATTCTTCTGGTCCTAAGTATTTTCAACGTCTTCCAAACAAGATTAGGTATGCGTATAATGTATTTTATGTCATTATCTTTCATGTCAGTGCTCTGTTTGCTAATGTTTAAAGAGTCAAATATAAGCTCGTGTAAACGCATATAAGCTTATATGCCCCATTATAAGCATCACTGTAAACAAAATCTAGACACTTTAATTCCATGTGAAGTTGTAGAGGAGCTTCGTCCAGAATATTACATTTCCTATGCATTCGGAATTCCTCTGAAACGGCCCGGGTGATCCTCCCGACTATAATTCAGCCTACAAATGGAAGGCGGTCTTCAGCCATAAAGTATCTTTCATTCGCTTAATTTTCTTTAAACGCCACTTAATAACTGAGGCAAAGGCCGGTCCCTCGTTACTATGCATAGTTAACAGGTTTATTACACACCTCTTTCTCCCCCAGATTTATGGTGGTCCTATGGGACTTCCCTCCCATAGGTTGGTGATGATGGATTGTATCGGAAAGATTAGAGGGTGTAATACTAATTTTGAATCGTAATTAAACAAATGGAGGAAGTGTAAATTTTGCTACAGTCTAATCTTATACTAGTTAAAACAAAATCTATTAGATAGGCCTAACGTTTTTAGTTCTAATATTTTCACTATTAGCCAACCAAACCAATATTTACTCGATATTGAATGCAAACAACATAAATAAGTGGTGAGACAGTTTAGACTAGCAAAACTGTTTGTACAATGAGTTTTCTTTTCTCAAATAAGATTACAAATCTAACCAAACTCATCTCTGATAAGATCCAAGGCCATTAGGTGACATGAAATTTAATTCTTATTTTCCCACTTTTTAATTTACACTTAACATTTAGCTAAAATCACACTATACGTAATACAACTAGAACGTTCTCATATTCAAAATATACTCCTGTAACGGTAAAGAGCTATTTCCTCTCATGTCCAAACGAGCTTAAGAATAAATTAAAACCTGGAATGTATTGTCATAAAGGCAAGATGGTATTATCTTTTCTTGTTAATATTTACTATTGAATCTGTATAATCTCCCAGTAAAATTAGTACTTCGATTTGAAAATGACTTTACAAAAATTAAATTTATTACCTACAAAATACCTATTTACAATCCCCTCATCGCCTTAAACTTACAAAATCAGATAAAAACCCCAACATAAACCAAGCTGTCAAACTAGCCAAGTACTTTTCCCACCATAGGTTCCGTATCCTATCCAAACGAATATTTCACAATTATGAAAGATCAAATCCGCCATTCGAAAATCCTTAGTTCCCACAATGCACAACGATCTTGAAGCGGTTTCTACATCAAATCCGGCCAAACTTATCTTCGTCAGATACGATCTGAGATCCTTAACCAAACGAGAGTCGCAGATGCGTCGATGCTGATATAGCCTCCCGCTGTTCCATTGTTGGTCTGGCTACAAATAACGCTCTCTGACCATTGTCCGATCACTGCAGTGTTCCAGGAACCGTCTGGTCGCGTGATCCATCCAAGACTCCGGATGTCAAGGAGTTGCCGTCTTTGTGGAACTTCAGAGGGTCCCGATACGCGTGTCTTAACGCGGGTATGGTTCGGTATGATCGGTCGGCAGCTGCCCTTGATCATAGGACTTTTAATAATCAATTAGCTTAGCTAAAGAAACGGCTGATGGTTTTTTAGTATAAGCAGAGGAGGTACTATGTTCATCTGACATAGCATGTTGGATTAATGGCTGCTGAAGCAGTAGTAGCATTGACTTTATGTTGTAGTTAGTAAAAAAGCTACACACCGTAACACACCCATTTCCCAATCTTCAGGCACTCGCACTTGAGATAAATCTGCTCTGTCAACATTGCAAACACTGACTTTACTACACTGAAGTTACTCTGCAGCAATACTTGAAACAAGTTAATACTGTATTTGAGCCCCATATAGGTACCAGCTATATGCTGCACATCTTGGTGATCGTGTTGGAAAACTGGTTATACTATCACTCGATAATCTGACCTTGAACAATCCGGATAAGCCGGTGTCGTGTGAACTCGGTTCGCTCATTCATTCGCACTCACACACACACATACACTCACTAACACACACAGAAGACAGTCCTTCGTGTGAACCAAACACTTGAAAAACCAGACTCATTCATCCTTTTTCGTCGTCGAGAGTACGATTGCGCAGGTCCTCGGTTCTTCAGTTGACAGCCATTAATATTAAAGTCCTCTTGACCTCTTTGCTGCTCCTACTGACTGGTCAGTTTTGTCAACGACGTCGTGCAGCTAAATGAATAATGTTGTGAAATGTTTCTTCTTCTTGTATGTAGATTTGACACACATATCTAACTAAGCTAACTAGATTTTGTATTTTAGGGAGATCTTCCTTCTGGCAACGTTGAACCACCCGTCTCCCCTAAGGTAGCGATACTTAAATATTTTTGTGTTAATTTGGAATACAAAGTATTTTTTTCTGTTTTCCCATCCCGAATTTTAGATTTATTTCTAATTATAATTTACGAATGTTCAAAAGTTTTGGAATTGTTTGTATTGAGTTACATTTTTTTTCTTATTATTAGAAATTAAATTAGTTTTCACGCATTAATTATCTTATTTCTTTTATAAACTAGATGATATAGTTGCAGTTAATTCTTTGCTAGGAATTATGATTTCTTATGTTCATGCATGCATCCTGTTATTGTATTGTTTCCCGTTTCCTGTATGCTTTTGGACCCTTATTTCAATCTATTTATCCTTTATCAAGCTATGAAGATTGACGAGTTGTGGAAGTTTGTGTATTGAATGATTTTCAATCGAGCTATGCACTATACTAGTCTTAGTATGTTGGTAATTTAATAAATTTTAGATACAGTTTCTTCATAAATGATTGGGCATGGAAATATAATTCATAATTTTCCTGCATGCTAATGCCCTTCCGCACGCTCGTTGTAGAGTATTATAATAAGGTAAAATTACGTAATCTCTTAGAATACATTATTCAAGTCATCCCACTCTTTTTGCCATCTTTCTGATCGCATTGAATATTGAATAGTAATTTAAATTGCCTACTTCTCTAGTTTAGTTTCTCATCAGACCTGTAAGGTATCAGGACCTTTGTCTATTGCAAGGCAACAATGACTATATACTAAAGAAAACGGCATTGAAAATGTTTGTCAACTACTTTGTTTTTAATAGGATGGTGGGTTCTTGTCACCTTGCATTGCGTGGAACGTATCCAGCAAAGTAAGGGGCGAGCCGGTGCAGTACAAGGGTGCAATGTAAATATAATGTAATGATAAAAAGTAGTGGCAGGGACCAGGGTTCGAACCCAAGACTTCCCTGACCGTGTTTACGACTGTTACCGACTGAACCACCCACTCAACAAGTAGGCTACTTATTTTATGATGTTTAACGCCACATACTAGTACAGCAGTACCATTTTAATATGATTTTGGCAAAATGTAGTCATCAAAGCTGTTTTAAAACTCCCGGTTTTAAGTCCTTAGCAATTTATTGTCTCTCACTAAAGCATTCTACGTTCTACTAGTTTAATCAATGCAGACAATTAAAAAAGAACTTTGATGAAAGGTGGAATTTTGCCCCATCCGCAATTCTATCTAGTTTGGGTGAATGAAGTATCGGACAAAAGACACAGTGCTCTACTAGGGGAATGTAAAACAATTAGAAGAAGACCGGTCAAAAAACGGGCTCACGTCTGGTTCTAACTGGTTCTCTATCTTTCTCTCCCAGTTTAATGTACCACTCACCGCCCTGGGCTTAGCATGCTGTCCTCTGTAATAATCCTAATACGTATCTCGTGGCTTGATGACTTCTCTGTTATCAATTAGGAGATGTATTGGGATAATTGCTACGGGAAAATGTGAATCTAAATAAATTTTGGAGATTATAGTCTTTAAATTGTATTATTTTAAAATTTATATTGGTTCTACAATTGTGTAAGCAATTTTTAAAAGACTAAGAATGTTTAAAAACTTAATTTAATTTTGGCTTTTAGTAACCTTTGATTATTTGGTTTTCTATGTTAGGGCATAGTAAAATTGGTTCTCAACTTTACGTTTTCTTATTTGTAAAAAATATCTTTAAAGTTTATTAGGCTATTCGCTCAGTTTGAATACACGTATCGAATGCAGCGAATCCAATGTAGAAAAGAATAAAAAAATGAATACGAAATTAAAAATAAATTGGATGGAGAAGCAATGTCGAATAGACCATTTAGGCCCTTGTGTGTTATTACAATTATAAAAAAAAACTGTAATATAAGGCGGAATATACAGTATAACATAAAGATAAACACAATTTAGAAAACAATTACCATGCTATGAAATTAACAAAACTATTCACCAGCCTATTTTCTCCTGCAAAACCACTGGTTATTTCAAAGAGATAAAAATTTACAGTGATGACTTCAGCAGAATATTTTCTGCATTAAAACGTAAATGTATTGACCAATCAACTACGACCGTATAAACTACTTTTGCACCCCTATGTATGTACTCGTACTCAAAATTTCAAAATAGTTTCTAAACACTAAACACACAACACACTAAACACTAGCTCCCTAAGCGTGTATCCTTGGTAAAACACAATTATTTTACTTTGTAAAACCAATAAAATGTAGTAGAAATGCGAAGGCAATGAAATGAGCAAACATTTGAAACCTCGGTTGCGAGTGGGTGAATGTACACAACACTGTTGATATTGTATTTACCTGCGATATGGAAGTGTATTTACTCTGTTGATAACTGATAACAGCATTTAAACACTGGCTTGTTGCTCGTGCTGTTAGATAGTGTAACTGTTAAATTCGTATATTACGAAATAATAAACAAAAGTGTTCGTCATACTGTTTTTAGTAGTCAATGGTACGTTGTAATGCTAAGGACTTTTTATTCTTAAGGCAAAAATAATAACATACTGAAGTGAAGTTGATGACCACAGCTGTACGTTTTTTTTTGGTTTTTCGCCGTTTTTGCAAATGAAATGTTCCAGATCAATTTAAGTATGATTAAACAAGTTTAATAATTAATTTCGTATTGTTTAAAATGTCACACTCTGTAATTTATCACAACATACTCCGTTATTTACTTTTCGATTAAAATGAATAAAAATCCAGTTTTTGGGAATTGAAAGTATTTTTGTTTTGGCGATAATGTACATAATACGTAAAAGTACAAAAAATTGTTAATCATTCTCGTTTTACCATAACTAGATGGAAACTTTTTCAAGAACTAATCTATAAAGGGAACCCCCCTAAAACTTACGTAATGAACTGTTTTTCTAAAAAAAAAAAAAAAAAAAAAAAAAAAAAAAAAAAAAAAAAAAAGCTGTATGACTAAACATTTTGGCACTTTCTTTTTTTTCAACTAGTTTTTTTGGAAAAAAATCACTTTAGGACCTACTAATGACTGATATTATCAAATCTTTGTTTTGGCAGGGTTTATGACCAACTGTGCACTATGAACGTCTACTACCGTTGTGTATAATGTTAAGAACCAACTGAAACAAGGCAGATCCCATTAATCCTTAAAATTCCCTTGCAGTAATTATTTACAATGAATATTTTTATTATTAATGAGGAAACTAAGCTATCAAATAAGAAAATACAATACTGATGTGCAGTTAGAGAAATCGTGACATACCGGTAGTTAAATGTTACCGTTATGTTTACTTCTTCCTGAGGTTTTTGTAAAGAATGTAGTTCTACCGTGGATCTTAGCAATCTTCGTTTTTACTCTAGGACCAATTAACTTTTACAGTAGAGTCGGAATTTTCATAAAAACTCAATTCTTGTCGTTGGAGCGTTTTTCACTGTTGAAGTTAAAACGTCTCTCACTGCTCTGAATTGGACTGGAATATTTTTCAACCCGATAGTTTTTTACATTGCTTTTTGATCTTTTCTAGCTATTTTAAGGATTTCAATATTTCTTTGATAGCCCATATTTTAAAGGAATTGCTTACGTGGCAATTTATTTAATTTTACCCAACGACCACGATCTGTATTAGCTTTCGCTGAGAAAATATCTATTCAATAAAACATAATACACAAATAGAATATTGTTTGTGTTTATCAAACAAAGTTGTGGTCCACAAAACAGAATAAGCAGCATTGTTTCGCCGTCTCAGTATTATTATGTAATAATGATACAGTATAATGGTTAATAATACACTAGTGTAATGGATATCATAGTTATATATAAAAATGCTTTCATAAATATATTCCCCTCTGTACATGTTAAACGATGTATACCTTGAACAGAAGGGATAAATCTAACTAAGCTCTTGAGAATCGACTTAAAACTTATAAAACTCTAGTTAAGTTTGAATGACGCTTACAGCAGCTTAATACGGTAGACAAAAGAGTACATGAAAGTTTAGAAGTTTGATGCCGAGCAGGAAACAAAAGTGAAGCTTTGAAGCCGAATTTCGTTTAATTATTCCCAGTGATCCCTTTGCCATGCATTTTGTATGGTAACCCTAAACATGTTTGAAGCTTAGTTGGAAACAGCTCAGTATACACAATTACTCAAACAATGACAAACAAAACATAAAAGAAATTTTATAATTTGTCAACAAATTTCACACAAAGTAAGTAGGTATATTGATGTTAATACTTAGGATAACGCAAACATTTCCCCCCATTTTTTTATAGCGATGATTATAAATTATAGTCGTTGAACATTTTTTAGTAGGCCTTAAAAAATTAATATCACATTTTATACGAATTTTAGTTAATCAAAATGCTTCTGTTATTAGTCACTGACAATTAACAATATTGTTATTTTAAGTTTACCTTCACGTTCATAAAAAGTTCGAATGACTTTATTACTGTCAAAGTCAAAGTTGTTTTCCCACTTGTTTTCCAGACAACAACCCTGATAATGGCATGTTCAGGAAAACATTAAAAATATATCCTTCACAGTCCTCGAGAAAGATGTTTCAAAATAAAATCCTATTACACGTGTGTGTCTACAACGAAATGATTATTAGTTTTATTTCAGAGATTATTCATTTCGTTGTAGACACACACGGGTTCAATTAGTTAAAGTCATTTAATCGTCTACGTATTATAGGACCGTTGGACAGATGGGTTATTCAAAATATTGTGATAAAGATTTAAACCAAGAGATTAATCTATGAAGACTCATCTTCGTTAAATATTCGTTTAATACGAGCGCGTATGATGAATATGATTAGGTGTGCTCGGGCATTTAAATATTAAAGCGCTAGTGAGTCGCCCGACCGCATTGAGGCGCGGCTTAAACGCATCACTCAATCTATGACACTTCTTAAACGAAACGCGTTCATTCAATGTTGCGTCATTTACCGTCTGATTAGAATAGTCATGCAATTCAACCTTGGTAGGAAGTTAATACCCCGGGTTTGATCTTAGAACATACTTATGCTGGATTGTTTTATTTTGGAATTTTTTTTTTTAAGAATGTGTAGATTATCAAGGTAGACGAGTAGATTTAACGCTCTCTATCGCATCCAAAGATATCCATACGATTTCAAGTAATATATTAATTACACTTTCTAGAAATCTGCTGACGTTTATACATCAACAACTCACTTGTAGACTTTTTAAATAAAAATACGAAAATTGATAATGTAATACCTGCGATGCATCAAACGTGCATAATACAGAAGATTATACAGTATGTCAACAGCTGTATCATATACAAAAATTAAATTAGATTGAATACGAAATATGTTAGCCATTCATGAAGAGGAGAAAGTGATACAAAATCACCTAAACCGTCCTACAAGAAGGTAACTACTTGTTATTCTAATTCGGTGTGTAAATATAAATATTTTGTTTACCTTCCGTATATACATTTATACGTAGTATTATGGTGTATAAGTTATTTATTCTGATATTTTTGAACAGTCCATCTGAAATTACTTACTATTATCAACTTATACGAAAGTACCATCACTTCAGAGTTTTCTTTTATGGTTTTTAACAACATGTATAATTGATAAACAAGCTGACCTAAGTACAAGTTGAGTTTAATTTGTCGAAACCTTTTTTTATGCGCTATTCTAGAATAAAACAATAATAGGAATAAAATACAAATATTTTTTAAACGGTCTTTTAATTTTCCTTAAGAAGGCTAACCGGGATAGACATCTGAAAAAAGATTTATACATAGGGTTTAAAGGAAAACATCATTTTGAATGTTTTCTCATGCACATTTTGATCTATATTGACTCTGTCAGCCGAATTGTGACACCATTATTGTTTATCGTTTAGTAAATTACACGTCATTAAATATATTTAAGAGATAATATACCCGCATCGTGTGTTGTTGACAGTAAAAGCTTTTTGTTTTGTAGGTCTTCATGCGACATAATTAAACAAAACCTCTGCAGACGTCCATCAACATAAAAGCTTGCTCATTAAAATTTTGTTTAGTAGTAAAATGTTAAGTGTGTTTCGTCAGTGTCTCAAACTGTAATAATATTGCCTAATTAGTACTGTAATTTAGTTTATACAGTTTAATTCTGCATCTGACATAGATTTAAATATATGTTCAGGCAAAATTCGATGTATAGAGTATAGCCAATAGTCACTATTTTATAAATATTTTAAATACTATAATGTTCATTTCACCAACATAAACAGTAAAGAATAAAAATGTGTATTATTATAATATGTCCACTAATCAAATATATTTTATTATCACACTATTATAGAAAATGCATCGTAATTATTCGATACAAAAACATGCATTAACGTAAATATTTCTTTATTCTGTTTTGAATCCATGATCATTGGCGTATAATCAATTTATAGTCCAGGCTTATAGTCCATTTAGGGTGAATAAAATAAATATATATTCATAATCTCAATTTTCAGGCAATTCTGAACCAGCAATGCAAAAATGTCTCAATTCACTGAATTATATTACAGAAAAAATAATAAAGCATTTACAAACATAGTGCACTTTATTAAGACATTTATTTTTTCTGTTTGTCGCTAAGCTGTTTTTTTTAACTATACCTCCCCAAAAAATAAAACAAACATGAAGTGAATTCCGATTCTAATGAAAATGTCACCGTTTTCTAAAACACTATTTTAGTAATACACAATTATTTACAACCTAAGTTAGATGTGTAACCGCAGACTAATATGTGTTTATGTTAATTAAAACTCTTATATACTAATTTGAAAACATTGCTATAAATTTAACACACTGAAAGAATACAATTTCTGTCTGAACGAAACGAATAAATACTGTCTTCTATTATAATGGACTTAAATCTCACTTGAATACGGTAATTCCAACTCTCGTATTTATTCAGGACAACAATGAACTGTGATTTTCAATAACACGTTGAAAGTAACAATGGAAGCAGAATCACTGTTGACAAAATAATCCTGAGTAACGGTTGTGTTTTTTGTTCCCAAACAGCTGGCAGTAAACAGGGATTCAACAAAGCTGCCATGAGACTTGCTGTGAATCGGACGAAAGAACATTTCAGTGTTTGTTCCAACTTTATATTTTTTGTTCAAACAAAGAGTTAACAGTCTTATCTATTTGCAGTTAGTTTTAGACTTTAATGTATAGATACTTAATTCAAATGTTCTTATTAGAATTGAAAATAAGTAACACGTCCTACTTTTACTGTTGGAGAAAGATCAGACTTATATTGTATAGTTTACTCCTATTTCTAGGTTGCTTGCAAACAATCGTAAAAATGTCAATTATTATAAATTGTCATAGAAATTCTTTCAGTTTAAGTTTTAATATTTTACCTACACAAAATGCATACCTTAGCGGATTAAACTTTGTTAAATACTGCTTAAACAAATGTTTGCCAATATTCAAATCTTATAGACATATCCCCAGGTAAGACCAATCCCACTGTAGGACCGGTAGTTTGTTCCATCACAGCAGATCGTAATAGTCCATCTTTTGTTAGTAATTGCCTCACTTATTGTTCTACATTTGTTTCTTTACAATGTCGAGCTAGTTATATCCCCAAGTCCAGTAGCTTGCTACATCACGGCGGAATATAATTCCAGTACAGCTATTGGTGGTAATTGCCTTACTCATTGTTCTACATTTGTCACCTCACAGTTTCTAGCTAGTTAGACCCCCATGTAAGAATAACTTCACTGTAGGGTCAGTAGCTTGCTACATCACTGCGGATTATAATTCCAGTACAGCTATTGGGTGTAATTGCCTTACTCATTGTTCTACATTTGTCACCTCACAGTTTCTAGCTAGTTAGACCCCCATGTAAGAATAACTTCACTGTAGGGCTAGTAGCTTGCTCCATGACAGCAGAACATAGCACTAGTCCTTCTATTGGCGGTAATTGCTTTATTCATTGTTCTGCATTTGTTACTACACAGTGTCTAGCTAGTTATACCCCCAATAAGACGAACTCCACTCTACTAGGCCGGTAGATTGCTCCATCACAGCAGAACAAAGCACTAGTCCATCTATTGGCGGTAATTGCTTTATTCATTGTTCTACATTTGTTACTACACAGTGTCTAGCTAGTTAGACCCCCAAATAAGACGAACTCCACTCTACTAGGCCGGTAGTTTGCTCCATCACAGCAGAATATAGCACTAGTCCATCTATTGGCGGTAATTGCTTTATTCATTGTTCTACATTTGTTACTACACAGTGTCTAGCTAGTTAGACCCCCAAATAAGACGAACTCCACTCTACTAGGCCGGTAGTTTGCTCCATCACAGCAGAACATAGCACCAGTCCATCTATTGGTGGTAATTGCTTTATTCATTGTTCTACATTTGTTACTACACAGTGTCTAGCTAGTTAGACCCCCAAATAAGACGAACTCCACTCTACTAGGCCGGTAGTTTTCTCCATCACAGCAGAACATAGCACCAGTCCATCTATTGGTGGTAATTGCTTTATTCATTGTTCTACATTTGTTACTACACAGTGTCTAGCTAGTTAGACCCCCAAATAAGACGAACTCCACTCTACTAGGCCGGTAGTTTGCTCCATCACAGCAGAATATAGCACTAGTCCATCTATTGGCGGTAATTGCTTTATTCATTGTTCTACATTTGTTACTACACAGTGTCTAGCTAGTTAGACCCCCAAATAAGACGAACTCCACTCTACTAGGCCGGTAGTTTGCTCCATCACAGCAGAACATAGCACCAGTCCATCTATTGGCGGTAATTGCTTTATTCATTGTTCTACATTTGTTACTACACAGTGTCTAGCTAGTTAGACCCCCAAATAAGACGAACTCCACTCTACTAGGCCGGTAGTTTGCTCCATCACAGCAGAACATAGCACCAGTCCATCTATTGGTGGTAATTGCTTTATTCATTGTTCTACATTTGTTACTACACAGTGTCTAGCTAGTTAGACCCCCAAATAAGACGAACTCCACTCTACTAGGCCGGTAGTTTGCTCCATCACAGCAGAATATAGCACTAGTCCATCTATTGGCGGTAATTGCTTTATTCATTGTTCTACATTTGTTACTACACAGTGTCTAGCTAGTTAGACCCCCATGCAAGAATAACTTCACTGTATGGTCAGTAGCTTGCTCCATGACAGCAGAACATAGCACTAGTCCATATTCTATTGGCGGTAATTGCTTTATTCATTGTTCTACATTTGTTACTACACAGTGTCTAGCTAGTTAGACCCCCATGTAAGAATAACTTCACTGTAGGGCCAGTAGCTTGCTCCATGACAGCAGAACATAGCACTAGTCCATCTATTGGTGGTAATAGCTTTATTCATTGTTCTACACTTGTTACTAAACAGTGTCTAGCTAGTTATACCCCCAAATAAGACGAACTCCACTCTACTAGGCCGGTAGTTTGCTCCATCACAGCAGAACATAGCACCAGTCCATCTATTGGTGGCAATTGCCTTACTTATTGCTTTGTTTTAGGCTGCCGTTGCCGCCTCCTACTTGTGCTGCTATAAACATGTTATCAGTGAATACTACAGTATTGGGTGTGTGCCAGCCTATTTTTTTTATAGTAGCTAACATCTTGGACTTCGATGCGGAAAGGAAGGGTTCAATTCCCGGAACATCCACAAAACATTATTTTTTAAATGTTACTAAACACACATTGTTTTGAAATGCCACTGGCGTAGAAAAAAAAGAAAACAATACTTTGAAATACCTAGTTTAACTTGTGTTGCTTTACGATGCCATAGTAAGTTATTATACCGTACTTGACAACTTATCTCAATGGTTTTATTTGGGTCTTTTCATTGAACGTAATCTTGTTTTATACTTAACAATTAGACTGTACCACAGCTGTTTGACTGCAAGGGAGGCTAACTATTGATAGTTTTGATCCAAAGTCTGATGTTCTGATTGTTGTGAAATGTGAAGTTGAAGTTGTGGCTTTATTGTTAACATCAAAGCTTTCCAAACTTGGTAGTAAACGAGTTGTGTAGCTTCGAATATAATTGCTGATTGGTTAGTAATTAAACTAAGTTTAATCAATGATATTACTATGAAATTATTTTTTTATATTCATTGCATCTATATATTAATAGGCAAGCATGTTTCTTTTTTACTCAGCTCGTGTGCATCGCAGGGGAAATATGCACATACTATTAGAAAGATATTTTCCTGTAGATGTGCAGAATACCATTATAAATTAAAATGGGTTAAAAAAGCACATTAAATGAATTACATTTTTTAAGAATACATGGGCTTTATGGGTTTCCTGACAAAATAACAATGAAATATAAATATAAAATCAAAACAAATGAAATAAATTCCAGTTTTATTTACAGTGTGGGGTGAAAATAGAGAAGTCTGTAGATTACATATTTTTGGTTGAGTTTTTGACCAATGAACGACCTCTAGTCATAATAAATTAAGATATCTCACCAAACTTTCGTTATAATGCAGGATAAACCGATGTTTTAAATAGATTAACTGTGAGGGTAGTCATTTTTGTATTAAGGGTGAAAAAAGAATACACTTTGTGTGGAAGAAAATAGGTCCATAAAATATTTATCATCATAGGCCCATCACTATTCGATTTTATTTTTATGTATCGTCTTCTTAGGTTTGTATATACTTTACAACGATACAAACTCCCTTAGCAATGTGATATGTGGTCATATTGAAATAAAACAATAATTCAGTAACTTGGGTTTTTATAAGGCTAATTGAGTAAATCTCTGGTTATCCAAATACAGTAGTTATATTATCTGTTTACAAATGTTTGTTTGTTCATTTAGTGAAACCAGGTAGAAACAGTTTTAGGAGCTAACTTACAATTAATTATAAACTATATATTACATTAAATCTTTGTTCTGTAAATTATTTAAATTTGAAAATAATGCTGTATGACGAGAATTATAGTTCACCTTACAAAAGAAGTTTATTTTTGACCCGAGATTAGCTCAAAATATAAAAATATTGCTTTTCCGCCAATATCATATTTTTTTGCACGCATGATCAAAAAGAGAAAAGAATACTATTATCTAAACATTATGATATTAACACTTTGGCTGAGACTTTAAAATCTTATAAAGCGATTCATAATTCCGCCCATTTTTTCATTTGAGTCCCAACAGAAGCTTGTTATTAAATCCATTCTAAATATCTTTCCTTGGACCAAATCCAATATTCTTACGACAAAGAATCTAATTTCAACTTAATTTGTTTCAGGTATTATTTTCCTCTAGATTTTGTAAGTATGAAGCATTTTCCTTTATTGCATTTTAACAGCTTTTGTATATGCCTACATTTCGGATGACGGATTGCAAAATGTAGCGGCGAAATTTGTTCTAAGTAGATATACGAACTAAAATATATTTGGCAATTGTGTTGCTTCAGTAAATTTTTATTCATAACATTTACGGTATACGAATTAATATATTGTTGACAATTGTGTTGCTTCAGTATATTTTTATTCATAACATTTAGGTTATACGAATTAATATATTGTTGACAATTGTGTTGCTTCAGTATATTTTTATTCATAACATTTAAGGCATACGATTTAATATATTGTTGACAATTGTGTTGCTTCATTATATTTTTATTCATAACATTTACGGTTTACGAATTAATATATTGTTCACAATTATTATGTTGCTTCAGTATATTTTATTCATAACATTTACGGTATATGAATTAATATATTGTTGACAATTGTGTTGTTTCAGTATATTTTTATTCAAAACATTTACAGGAGTTAGTTACGTTTTATTGATGTCGGAATCTGATACAAAATATTGATAATATGTTATGTATGTAGTATAGATATAAGTTATCAATATCGGCGTACAAAAAATCCTGGATAAAAATTTCCTCCTAAACAATTAGAATTGAAAATCAGTTTTCCATGAAAATGAAAGTTTTTAAGCATAATTAAAGTTTTTATTGTTACAAGCACCCAGCTAGTGATAAAATAATAGTTAAATTGATTATATTCATCTTTGTCAGCATAAATTTTTGTTTTACCAAATTACAATTATTTATGCCCCAAAAAATATTTATGCGTATATTTACTATTGAAATTTTCCATGGAAATTTTGTTCTCATATAGGGAAATCTTGTACGTCGAAAATTTATGTTTTCATATAGTAGGCTAATCTAACCGCAATGACATTTATTTGTTTTTTTTATTCTAATGATTTTTTTTCTACGCCAGTGGCATTTCATAAGAGAGTTACGAGAGGATAAATGTTTTCTCATATTCTAAAAACACAACATTTAACATTACCATCTATTGGCGGTAATTGCTTTATTCATTGTTCTACATTTGTTACTACACAGTGTCTAGCTAGTTATACCCCCAAATAAGACGAACTCCATTCGCTATACAAACAAGAATTAACTAACAACAAATATATATGAGAACTTTATTATACAAACCAGTAATATATAAATCTATAAATGTACATAGATTTATGTAAATCTACATGTAAATTAAATCCTACATCTTTGTTTTATGGATTCTTTTGTCCGTGTTCAACATTTAGGGTTTAAATGTTATTTAAATATTTGATAATGGTAATGTGAGCATTAGTATGTTAATTTTGAGTTGGAGTTAAAATATTTTTTAACGGAAAACTTTATATTTCAATGATTTCTGACAGTTAAACACGACAAGCGAATATTGCCAACCCAAATAAAACACATCTGTGAAGTCATAAATAATATCCCGACAATGTAGTTGGATTGCCAGTTTACGTAAAACGCGAATCCGCTGGAGATCAATTCATCAAACATTTATTCGAGGAGTTTAGCCTGATTGAGATTTTTTAGCCTGGTGACTAACAATAGTATGGTTGAATAATAAATTAATCAGAATATGTAACTGTAACATATAAATTAAAAAATAGAAAATAGGCCTATGGTATACCTATAGATAGATATCGTTTGAAATCATAGGATAAACAAATACAGGATGTTTGGTTTATTTACAGTGATGGATGTTAAATGTTTGTGAATTTGAAATTCTACTTGTAAGTAGGACAAAGAAAGAACAGTTTTATTAAGCATCTCGCTTTATTAATATTTTCAATATAAAATAAAAACTAAACTTCTTGTGATAACAAATGGGAATTCAAATGTGTTTTGTATGAGCAGATAATGTTTTTCAATGACTGAGGGTTTAATTTCAAATATGTGACGTATTATCTGTGTTTCTCCACGGTCTATTTCCATTTCCTATTCGATTTTACGTTACCTCTCTGCCATTGACGTGTTTTCAGTAATTTTAAGACAACATAAAATAAAATTTTTTTAATTACTTGTAGAAAAGTGAGCAGGCACTTTAATATTTCCAACTTTACAAATTTGTGTTTCGCATTTCCACTGTTTCCCCATGGTCCATTTCCCGCATTCCCTCTCCAGTTGTCGTGTTCCTGTCCGCAGTTTCTGTACGTCCCGCCAGGTCGTGCTCGGTTTGTAACTACGATCGGTCTCTAATTACTCTTTAATTACCTATATTAAACAAGCCAGTCGTGTCTTGTCCCGGAGACCGTGACCTTGAGTTGCTGGCGGGTCTGGAAGCAAGACACAGGCAATGGACTTTGAAGAATTTTTGAAAAAGAATGTTATGTTTTGCTTTTTTTTCGTTAAGTGATTGTGAAATTTTAGTATATGATAAGTCGAGAGAGGCTATTCTATAGTTTTGGTCCTCTCCAGCTTTGTTCAGGATATACGCTTGAAGTTGATTGGGGCTGTCAAAGTCAAATTTAGTCTTCTTCAGCCTTCGATAGAAGAAGAACATTGACAGGCGAAAGGAAGTATGATGAATCGTGTAAAGTTTAAAGTTTTATAATGTTATGCTACGTGATCATGACGTTTCCGTGGGTGATGGATGTGTCCACAGAGTTCTAGGGTATCCTTTACAAAATTGGATGATTTTGGACCTTAGTCAGGTGCCGCGTGTTCTGAAACACAGTCAATGGATTTTTAGGACTTTAACTTGAATATTTTACGTGTGAAATGTATATTTTTGAGGTAGATCACAATGGAGCTGTTTTGGAAGTTTGGATCTCATCAGCATTGTCAAGATTATATGCTTTGACAAAATTTTTACTGATATACTAAACGTTTTTTTGGATGAACATATTTTTTTTTTGTTGGGAGCTTTAAGTTAGTTTATATAAATATTCTGAATTTAACAACAAGCACTTGTAAGGGCTCTACTGATAAACCAACTGCGAAATAATTTAAACAAGATGTTACACTATTAGCTATAGTAGTACTATCACATACATAAGATTCTTGCGAGCTGATAAGATATGCATTGCTCAGTTACTTTACAAAAATGAGCTATCACTTATATATTTTTTGTACTTGCCCAAGTGGCACTTCTCGACACGAACTCAATTTTAAAATGATCATGATCGGAAGAGACAATTTTAACTCATGACAATTTTAACACAAATGAACATAGTATTTCGTCATTCTGCACTGACCTTTTCAATCGTGTACATTTTCTAACAAATGGTTATAGTTGATTTTACAATTGGTCATTACATCATATTTCTAGATTACCTGTAGCCAGTATTCTCACATCTTTGCTGATGACTCTCTGTCTGTATTGAGAATGTCACCAAGTCACGATCTGAGATACTTCAACAAGTCATTGTCTACCGTCTACCTCGGACATTCCTTCAGCCAACCGTACGTCAGCCATCCGACGATCCATTGAAGCCAAGCCTACCGTGCAATTGCATTTATGTCGGGTTTCACGATTCAAATTAGAAAAAGAGTGTGTATAATTCTGGATGTAAAATGCGCAATTGAGATTGCATGGAACTGTCTATTGATAGTCATATTACTCACTCCACAATCCAGGAAAATGTTTGGGATTAAAAATTTGGCTCTTACAACTGTTTAATTTGGCCTCCTTAACCTTAAGCACGGATAGGAGAATTATTGTTTCTGTTTCAAGTTTGGCCGTCCAACTTGGCCTCATAGGTCTGTGTGTGAAACGTATAAAACGGACCAAGAAATGATTCTGTACTATGATAATAATGGACGGCACTAAGAAATATATTTTATTTGCTGCACGGTTTTAGCAAAACTCGTTGATGAAGTGCTTGATTCCTGCAATTTTTTGTGTGAAATATTTTACTTATTTTTCTTATATCCTTCTGAACAGATTGTAAAATAAATTCTAATACAAAAAAGATTGCTGCACAGGAACGTGCATTTATGACATATCTGCATTGGTTTCACAGTTGGATAAGCCACAAGATTGCCAATTCTCCTTAAGGAAGTGGATTTCATAAAAAAACCTCAACAATACAATTTTGACAACAAATACACGTATTTTCGAGAAATCTTACGTTTTCATTATTGTTTACTATGGTCTAGGTTGATTTTTTACGCATGCCGATGCCAATCATTATATTCAAGTTTGACGAATACGTATCGTACTTGGCAGTGTACAGAATTGTATTCACGTTTATGCCCATTTTTGCCATAAAATCAAACTATTGAGATAAAAATTCGCAAAATCTTCCAAAGTAACATAAAATAGTTTTAGTGAATTGTATTGAACAAAATAAACATAAAGAAACATCGTATGTGGAATACATGTAAATTTCTCAATGGCACTCTATAGTACAAAGAAAATTTCCATATCACGGTGATATCTGCAATTTTTTGGAAAAATATAACAGTATTATGCTCTAAGAAAACATTCCGAATTTCAAATGAGTAATCGTTTTGTCTTGAGACTTGTTCTTTCATCTTGTGTAACATATGTGCCGTTATCTCCAACAATGCCCACTCCTACGACTCATTTAAACATAGTTTCTATGTAAATTTTGACCGTATAATGGCCGAGTTGTCCACTAACGAGAATGTAAAGTTACTATAACACTGTATATAGCTCGCCTCCAGGCCACCGTAGTTGGGTACGCTTGTAACTCAACTTTCTACATCAATAGTTCCCAACTATGATGTAGATTTCGATTTACCTTTTGTTGAAACTTTACAAGACCTGCATTAATAAAGATACAAAGTAACAAAGGTAGGAAAAATAAATGACGTTTCGAGACAATGGTGATGAAGTATTCCGAAGAACAAGTTTGACAGCTTTTGTTTCTCGCTTTGTGGACGTTCACTGATAAAAAATGTAGTGACGTTTTCGTTTGTCCTGGACGATGAGATTATTCTTTGCACATTTGTTGAGACGTGAAATATTTAATTTGGGAGACGGTTGTTTCAGTATCTTTAAATCGTGTTTTAGAATTATGTGTTAATGTCATATTTTCAAATGTCAGTATCGTATTAGCCATCATATATGCCTGGATCTGGCTAAACCAATTATTCCTGCACAAGTCTCTCTCGCTTTACTTTTAAACCAGTAATTGTTGCAAATATAAAATTATTCTAAAGAGATATATTTTATCTAATGGTCAATTTTTATTGTGATGGAGATTATTCAATATTTATTACCGAAATACTTACCACCGTGGTACTTTCGTTGTCAACGGGGTGGAGTCTGAGGGGATTTTAAGAACATCGATACGTGATGATCGGTTCCTAATCCACCTTTTTGGCACATATTAGTCCAGTCAGTTAAGTAGTTTCACATTCTCCAGGAGTGAACGCACAGAAATAACCTCTTCTTTAGCAGAATCCCTTTATAAATTAAAATAGGCTCAAAAATAAGCACAAAAAAAGAATTTAAAATAAAAAAAATTACATGAGACATATGGGTTGCCGAAATAGCAACAAACAACAAACATATGGTGACGAAATAACAACAAAATATAAACAGAAAGTAAAAATAAATGGAAGAAATTCCAATCACATGTTTTATTTACAGCGTGGGGTGAAGATAGAGAAGTCTGTACATTGGATATTTTTGGTCGAGTTTTCGACCACTGGACGACCTCTGGTCCATTTTAATAGACCAGCTGTAGCAAACAGTTAATAAACAAATCAGATAGTAGAATAAGCTACAGATGGAGTGAAAAACGGGTACAATATAAGATGTTTTTTTTACTCTAGTAGATGTTATCACTATGCTTATCAATTGAGATGTGTACACCTAGGTGCGTATTTTAATCCACAAATGAGTGAAGGAAGAGTGTAGAATGGAGTGAGATGATTTGTGGAACTTTCTTACTGACTAAAGGACCAGCTGTTTCATTAGTCAGGATCATTTATTTAAAGCCCGACCCGAGACAGCTGGGTCCAGTTTCGAACTATCAAAAAGCTTCTGACTTTTCTCAGGATTGATCCAGCCATCTAGCAACCTTTTGATTTTTAGGTGAGCACTAATCAGCTACCTAGTTGATGTGACATGGAAGATATTACGTTTACAGCAAGTTGGCTTTGGTTGGACAAAAAGTTGGCGTAAACTGCATAAATTGGTCATTGCCACCAGAACACTCTGTCGGTAGCTCATTTCATCTACATAATTTTTTCTACAATTGGCAACTAGCCTACTTAAACATAGGAAAGGGATGTTTACTGTTTCTAAAATGTTAAATGTTCTAACAGCGAAACATGTTCTCCAAGGATTGTGATTGCAGTAGCCACCGTCTCCTTGTCCAAGACACAATGTTTGCTACAACGTCATCTCTAGGCAGTAAGATATCCCAGTTTACCGTGTTGATATTCCACGCACTCCTAGACGCCGTATCCTGGAATGTCCGCGTGTTCTGATAGTTTACGTTATTCAGTGGTTTTCATCTTGGCAGCTTTCTCCGAGTCATCAGTATTCAGAGGTTGATCTATCATTGGTACATCCTCTATTAGCAGCGTAGAATGTAGACATGTTTATTTGGAATTTATCTTGTGTTAATAGATTTTCCGTGTTAGTGGTGTTCGGGGCCTTGTTGGCTTTTACATAGCAATGAGTTATTCCACAGACTCTTTTGTTTTAAAGTAATTCGGCGTTTCAACATATTACAGTATTTTGGTGAGATGCGTGATGAGTAAAGCCCGCGGGTACAGCTAGTATAGTATAAAACCATTAAAGTTTTATAATTTAAATCATTAACCATACCTTTACACCCCGCTAAAAAAAGGCTTGACTGGATGTCTAGATTTAAACACTACTGTATTATGATCCTCGACACCACATGACACTACGTGTTGAAAGAACCAACCTCGTGGATTACGACAGATGGATTAGAAGGCTGGAAAAGAAAGAATTAAAAGAGGCAGAAAAAAGAGGGTTAAAAGCCAAGGGGAGGTTTTTACTCTTCACACGCTAGGTTTCCCCCGTTTACAAACCAGTAAACACAAAGACTGGTAGATTAAAGTTTTCTTGCCCGATTTAAGGGGTGTCTTTTGTAAGAATTGACATTTTAAATGTTGTTATTCTGTTTGAAAATAAATTGATGAGATTTGGTTTAGCATTTAATTAGTTTATCAGATTTTATTTTCTCATTATAGCGAAAGAGTATCAACCAAGTTGAAGGTAACCAATGTAAATGTTTTAAACCCTTAAATTTAAAGATGTAACACGAACCTTATGCACTTTTTAACTATCTTCAAACGAAAAAATACTTAAATACTTACTTATAAAAAGTTGGTCACAATGTTATTTTTGTATATTTATTGAGAAACGTTTTGTACGTAGTTACAAAAACGAGAGATTTAAATGTTTTTATATTTTAAAACCCATAAAATAATTAAAAACCAATTGTACTATTTTCCCATTGCCATTTATCAAAGATTCTCCTTGTAGACTGTTTAGCTTTGCCTGGTAAAATATTTGGAATTAACTTCGAAAAATAGAGTTCGAAAAAAGTTGGAAAAAAAATAATAACACAGCAAAATAATATCTTTGGCTATTGTAAACAAGATTTGCATACAATGTACAGATAACTCAAGATCTAATTCGGTCAACCTAGCTGAATTCTATCTTCATTATCAAAAACCTCAAGAAAAGAGAATCTATGCAAAAGTCAACCTAAACATTGTATTATTAACTTTTAGATTTTAAAGACATTACACCAACAGGGACTAGTTGTAGACTATTAAACAAATTAAAATAGATTTAAATATAATCCCCCACAAAACGCACACATATTACAATTTGATTTTCTCTATAAATTTTGGTACTGTAATGTTTTGTGTGACATGAAAATGCTGATCTTTACAATCACTGATACCTACAATTTGGCTCGGTAACAAAGTTTGCGTACGCGGTTAAAAACAATATTTCAACTATGTACGTTATTTTTAATTATGACATTTGCTAGAGCATCAACATAAGAATGGGATCACAGAATAAACACATCTTTATTCTTTGCTATTATTAAACCACTCCCTATTATCCTTATGACGTCATCGATGGATAAACATCTACAGCTGACTTCTGTTCCCTCCATTTCTCTAGCTTTCCGCCGCCACTGGACGCAACTCTCCGTAGGTCCATGGCCTTTGTTCTTTGTCGCTTGTATTCATTGACTAGTCACATCAATCCATCACTGACAAATGGTCCATCAAACTGAGACAGCCGCTTAAACAATGAGGTGAAAGTTACACGTCCGTCATAGGTTATGGACTGCATCAGCCACCGTCTCATTCAGACGAAAGGTTTTAAAATTAAAAATTGTATGTTTTAAAAATAAATTAAGTTTTTTTTTATTTTTCTTTTCAAAACAATGTTACAGTTAGAATTCGAGTATTGAGTACAAATCTCATCGAACCTGGAAAGGTTTTGTAGTTTTAATGACCAAATATTTATAACACATAGAAATCAACGTAAATTCCGCTTTATTTTTATCGACCGTGTTCAAATGATTTTCTTTCTAGATTTAAATATTTTTTTTCATGAATTGTAATTCTGTTTTGTAACAAAGCGACTTTCTGTAATTAAACCCGTTTGGAAGTTTCTAACTTAACTCGTTTCCAATCGATTGACGTTTGATGGAATTTAGTATGGAGTTTATTGCGCTAACATAAAAAAAGTGGTTACAAAAATGGGGCTTAATATTCTTCAATTAATTCATCCCTAATTGGCACTTAACTTTGCTATTTCCTGACAAAAATATAATGGAATAATATTATTCCATTTTATTCTTTTTATAAAACCTAGCTGTTCAATGGCAAGATATTCTAAAAACTATATTCAACAAGCCACGTGTGAATGTACAACAACCTATGTTAATTCGCAGACTCGCAGCCACGGTTAAGCACGAGACAGACGCCGTGTCGACAGTGTCAACGTAGATAAACGTTCATGTCGTGTTAACACACTCGCACTTAACACTTTTGAGTCAGCTGTTACTTGATGTGGAATGTGCGAAACGTGCTAACAGCTGGAGTTCGCGATTACACATATGGTGTAACACTGACTTGGAGTAGGCTGAATGTTATCATTGGATTAACTGGCCTAGTTTATGATTCGAGTAGTGCTTTAGGTGTCTAGAAGAGGTGGTTTTTGTATGTTGGTCTTTTTGTTTGTTCTGGATGAACGCCAAAGCTACTGAACTGACAGGGCTGAAATCCTTTACGAAGGTGAAGGAATTTGGTAAATACATAGGTCATATATGTCTCTGCAATATCATCGGTTACGCCTTGTGTATGTCCAAAGATTCAAGATATTTTAAAAAGAACATATTGATTGGTCTTCATGAGAACAAACTTACAACACACGATTTTACCTTAGCGATTAATTTCTAAGCAGTTATCCATCCTCCCAATTCGGGATTGATAGTGTAAAAAACAATTTGTAAGAATCACATAAAGTTAAATAACATACATTTAAAAACTTGACTGTGTATGTAAAAAAAACCGTTTGATCCAAAAGAAATAAATAAAAAGTACAGCTAGATATAAAAATGTTCTATTCCTAAAATGTGTGACCAGTCTTCTCCTCTTAGCCACTGAAGAGTTTGGCAGTTTGTTGATGATTTTGATGGCCACCGTGGTAACACATATCTGATAGTTATGTTTACATTTACTCTGCTACAGTTCAATGCAATTAGTAATTTTGCTGTATAACACAGCCAATTGAATTAGACCAAAGATTTGAAAAAGATTTAAACAAGGTTTTTTCATAAAAGCAAGAAGTACAAACGATTTTAATATATGACACACGGACACCTTTTTTATTGTAAATCAAATGTAATTTAGTTCATGTTTATGTTAATTGCTTACGGACTTTTAGTGTTTTATAGAAACACACACAATGAAATCAGCTGATTTAGTGATTTAGAGCGGAAATGAGCTATTTTGCATACTGTTTACAGGTGTGGCAATGTGATTATTTCCATTATTATTATTTTTATCGGCATAACTTAGTTATAATGTTACCCTGTTTTACATCTGAGCCACATTTTGGCGAAGATTCATTTTCTACCAAAAACAATTTTTAATATTGATCAGAAGTTTGGGATAAACCAAATGGAAATACAAATAAAATAGGGATTGCTGAAAGGTTAAAAATAACTTATTAGTGTTTTCTACTCCTTTGATACTTTTACGATTCTTTAAGAATTGTCCTACTAATATTATAAATGAGAAAGTTTGGATGTATGGATGTATGGATGTATGTTTGTGACAAGTGAACGCGAAAAATACTGGTCGGATTGGGCTGAAATTTGGCATGATGATAGCTCACATTCCCGATTAACATATAGGCATATTCTTATTTCAAAAATCCTTTCGGGCTCCGCCCCAGTGGCTCTGGAGTTTCCCATGTTAACCTTATGAGAAATGAAATTATTGAATCTTAACAGCTGTTTCAATTAAACAAGTTGGTTCTGTTCTGTGATGTTCAATAGCATTAAAGTTACAAAAATTACCAACAGGGTGCAGCACTATTATTTCTTTTACATTTATGACAACAGCTAATTTGCAACCAAAAGGTGGGTGAGCGTAGCGAACGAACTTCAACCTGGAGGCGAGTTAGCGTAGCGAACAAGCTCCAACCCAAAGGTGAGTGAGCGTAGCGAACGAGCTCCAACCTAAAGGTGAGTGAGCGTAGCGAACAAACTTCAACCAGGACGTGATTGAGCCATGCGAACGAGATAATCTTGAAAATTAAGAAGTTAAACGGGGCAAAGCCCGCGGGTTACAGCTAGTTGTTGTTACACTATCGTCAAATTTTGTTAGGTAAGATCGATAGCTCTAAGACAGTATAAATAATGCAATCCTCGAACATAGTGGGTTCTCAAATAAATATCGAACACCATAACCACTTGGTCACTCAGGCGGTTATTTAACTAGTAATGCTAAAAGATTAAATCATTTAACGGATGCTGAAAAATGGCATCCATTTTATAAAGCTATATTGCTTTTCCTAAACCAATAGCTTAGACTTTATGAATAATAAACTCTCCCAATGTTGTAGCAAAGAGTAAAGGAAAGTTTGGATTTTCAATATTGCTCCGGATATGCCGGATTTAATATTAAGAAGACGCTCTTTTTGATTTACAACTAGCTTTTTCATTGTAGTCCCTTGATAACAAGTCTCTTATGGAGACGATAAAATATGATTTTAAACTAATGTTAACACCTTATCGAGGTACGCAATGATATGTAGTTAATTGTAAATATAAATTCAATGGTATTTCTAAATGACACTTGTTTTCAAGGGCCATTTTATATCGTAGGGTCTTCATATTGAGGTTTCACTATGACTCGATTAATCCTTTTGTGATATGTAGAATTATAAGTAACTATAATTTTTACAATGTAAACTGTATATTAAACAAACAACGCCTTAAGAAAAAGAATTCTCTGACAATGTTCTTATCTAAAGCGTAGGGAATAGCAAAGACAAGAGAGTTTGTTTTGGAGATTTCTCTTGATACCATAAAGATTGGAATTCAAAGAACCAATCTCAGAATATCTGATTGTCCTTACAAATGTTTTAGAGATTAAACGCTAAAAATGAAGTTGTTCACTTCTTACTTAACATTTTTATTTTAAATTTGAGATATTCCATCTAAAGAATATTACACTGAGGAATGTAATATAATATTAAACCATTCAACGTAGTCTACTTTTACGTTTTTTTAGTCGACATTTTATGACAAACCTTGTTTTGAGAGGATAATTTACAGATATAATTTATTAATTTTTGTTTATTTATTTATACAGTATTGTGTCAATTAATTAAATTGTTATTTATTTTTTTATTTCTTAATTATATGGTGAAGAAAAATAAGGAATTAGGGATTAATTTTTCCTTTAATTTTACTTATCTTTTCCGATTAATGAATCAGATGCATACTATGATTTCCCTTTCACAGGTCAATATATACCTTTCTAATAGGCTACACTTAGTACTCAATTAGCACATAGGTCTGTGCAATGGTTCCTAAAAGCATACTTTGATCTTTGTCCGTACGACTCTCCCCCTCTCAGACATATGGAGAGTTAATTCATTTTACATCAAGTTTTTGGAAAATTTTTCACAGAAATCGTACATTTTTGCGTACTTAATGTGTACTAAATGCGAAAGGATTTGATATTTTAGTTAGCTGCTCCCAAACTCGAACAAGCTTAAGTAGGGTCGTGTAAGGATAATTTTCATTATTTTTACGTTCGAGTGTTGATTATCCTTTCCAAAATACATGTGTAAATAAACTAACTTTTCTAATAACTTATCCTGAAACTATTCGTATAATTTCAAGAGTCAAAGTAAGTAAGGGTGCTAGGGTCAAGGTTTGCCTTGAATATACAGGGTGAGTTTCTACTGACCGTGTTAACTTCGCCAGTGGGTTCTACTCACTAAAAGGAACAAAAAAGTTCCTATAAACCCATGTCCGATTTTCGACCGTTTGGCTGTTTTGGGGGATTTTGTGTTTTTCTTATTTTATTAGACTTTGCTCCACAATTTATGTAATAAAAACATAACCAATTACTTTAGAGAGTTATAGTTAAAATCATTGAAAAGAACATTAAATTTGCTATAAATCAAAGGTTTCATTCAACAATTATACCATTACATAGTCCACGATATAACCAAAATAAAGTAAAAATGTCATTAAATTAATTAATTACGATAATTTTCATGGGCCTCCTTTGATACATAAACCTGCATTTATGCAATGTTGAAATGCATAAAAAACTTGGCATTTTAATAATCTTTCAAATGATATGCTATTCAATACTATTATTGATATAAACCAGTGAGAAATTACTAATAAACTACAATAAAACACGGTTTACAGATTTTGTTTTTGCACAGTTTTACTGTTAATAATAATTACTGTATTCATCATGTTGGCATAATCTTGATTGGTAAAAGGCTCCATATTTTAATAAATGTTGAAAAACTCTTAATTGACTTGGAAATATAAAGTTAAAACAGCAAATTACTCAACAAGGTATGTTCAAGCAGCTGAGTTATCTAGCTATAGATGACAAATCAATAAAAGCTGACTTAATCAAGCACAAGGTAAAACTAATTACACAGCATTTAAGAATCAAACACACTACATCTTTGAAAATGTGAAAAACCTTGAGTTTATACATTTTATTAATTCAGATAATTTTAATAAATAGGCCTATTTAAAAGTTAAAATAATGTACAAATTTTATCAGATAGTTCAATTAAATACATCATGGAGTATTCAGTAATTATAATTAACAGTAAAACTGTGCAAAAACAAAATCTGTAAACCGTGTTTTATTGTAGTTTATTAGTAATTTCTCACTGGTTTATATCAATAATAGTATTGAATAGCATATCATTTGAAAGATTATTAAAATGCCAAGTTTTTTATGCATTTCAACATTGCATAAATGCAGGTTTATGTATCAAAGGAGGCCCATGAAAATTATCGTAATTAATTAATTTAATGACATTTTTACTTTATTTTGGTTATATCGTGGACTATGTAATGGTATAATTGTTGAATGAAACCTTTGATTTATAGCAAATTTAATGTTCTTTTCAATGATTTTAACTATAACTCTCTAAAGTAATTGGTTATGTTTTTATTACATAAATTGTGGAGCAAAGTCTAATAAAATAAGAAAAACACAAAATCCCCCAAAACAGCCAAACGGTCGAAAATCGGACATGGGTTTAAAGGAACTTTTTTGTTCCTTTTAGTGATTAGAACCCACTGGCGAAGTTAACACGGTCAGTAGAAACTCACCCTGTATTTACAAAAATGAAGGTAGGGGAAAAAGTGTGTAGTACGAACTAGTCCCCTTGATAATCGATAATAATAATTGAATAATAATGCTATAAACATACACTCCGTAAATAAATAAGACATTGGATTTGAATGATTTCGTCTATAACAAAGCTACCGTATCACAATCTAAGATAAAAATTGTTCACGAGGACATGTTCAGAACATTTGAGTCGCCACGGAGGAATACCTCCCAGTACATCCGCCCACAGGACATATTTCATCCGAGGGTCGCACCATGAATGATTCAAAGCGCCGAAGACAGCGGCGGCGGTAGTGCGTGTGCGCACTGGAGTGTGGAGCTGTAATAGGCTGCATTTTACCTGCGCAGTAGACTGTGCGAGGCGGACAGATGTCACTATGTGATGCGGCTAATCATTGTGATACAGGCGTCGCGCACCCTACACGAGGCAAGGACACGGTCGAAACTCACTTCCGGTTTGAGGAATCTGGTAATAGTGGGTGGACCGTGCTAGAGTCTAGGGTAGACACATGGTGAAGAGGTAGAGGTGAAGGTTGATGACCTAGTTAGGTAGAGGTAGAGGTGAGGGTCAAGATGGAGGTTGAGGTAGAACGAAAGATGGAGGTAGAGGTAGGAGGAAAGATGGAGGTAGTGGCAGGAGGAAATATGAAGGTAGAGGCAGAAGGTAAGATGAAGGTAGAGGCAGAAGAAAAGATGAAGGTAGAGGCAGAAGGAATGTTGAAGGTAGAGGCAGAAGGAAAGATGAAGGTAGAGACATAAGAAAAGATTAAGGTAGAGGCAGAAGGAATGGTGAAGGTAGAGGCAGAAGGAAAGATAAAGGCACAGACTTAAGAAAAGATGAAGGTAGAGGCAGAAGGAATGGTGAAGGTAGAGGCAGAAGGAAAGATGAAGGTAGTGGCAGAAGGAATGGTGAAGGTAGAGGCAGAAGGAATGGTGAAGGTAGAGGCAGAAGGAATGGCGAAGGTAGAGGCAGAAGGAAAGGTGAAGGTAGTGGCAGGAGGAAATATGAAGGTAGAGGCAGAAGGTAAGATGAAGGTAGAGGCAGAAGGGAAGGTGAAGGTAGAGGCAGAAGGAAAGATGAAGGCAGAGACATAAGAAAAGATGAAGGTAGAGGCAGAAGGAATGGTGAAGGTAGAGGCAGAAGGAATGGCGAAGGTAGAGGCAGAAGGAAAGATGAAGGCAGAGACATAAGAAAAGATGAAGGTAGAGGCAGAAGGAATGGTGAAGGTAGAGGCAGAAGGAAAGATGAAGGCAGAGACATAAGAAAAGATGAAGGTAGAGGCAGAAGGAATGGTGAAGGTAGAGGCAGAAGGAATGGCGAAGGTAGAGGCAGAAGGAAAGGTGAAGGTAGTGGCAGAAGAAAAGATGAAGGTAAAGGCAGAAAGAAAGATGAAGGTAGAGGCAGAAGGAATGGTGAAGGTAGAGGCAGAAGGAATGGCGAAGGTAGAATCAGAAGGAAAGGTGAATGTAGAGAAAGAAGAATAGATGAAGGCAGATACATAAAAAAGATGAAGATATAGGCAGAAGGAATGGTCTAGGTAGAGGCAGAAGGTAAGATAAAGGTAGAGGCAGAATGAATGGTGAAGGTAGAGGCAGAAGGAAAGATGAAGGTAGAGGCAGAAGGAAAGATGAAGGTAGAGGCAGAATGAATGGTGAAGGTAGAGGCAGAAGGAAAGATGAAGGCAGATACTTAAGAAAAGATTAAGGTAGAGGCAGAAGGAATGGTGAAGGTAGAGACAGAAGAAAAGATGAAGATAGAGGCAGAAGGAATGGTCTAGGTAGAGGCAGAAGGTAAGATAAAGGTAGATGCAGAAGGAAAAATGAAGGTACAGGCAGAAAGAAAGATGAAGGCAGAGACATAAGGAAAGTTTAAGGTAGAGGCAGAGGGAAAGAGGGAAGTTGATGAACAATTACAGTTAGAAGTAGGGGAAGAGTATATTCACGTAAGGTAGATAGTTTCAAGAAGTCGTTTGGAAAAATAACAGAATGTTCTCTCGCATTTCATATAAATCAGTGATTCAAGCAATCAGCTCTAGGACTAACCACAAAAATGAAATGAGATGGTATACTTGGTCAGGACTTCATATGAGTAAACTCACAATTGACCCTCTTTCGGCACAAACTGATTCAGAACTTAATAAGGTGCTTTGCTAAGGGATCAAATTGAGTACTCTGTATAAAATATGGGTTTCTGATCTTAAATTACGCCATACAAGAAAAATACAAGAGGCACTCTTCTGCATTAATAGAGATAGTTTAAAACGTAGAAAATGAGTTCCCAAGATTTAAATTGTGTTATTTGTTACTTCAAACACAAAAGTTCGTACGACGTGAGATAGCAACGACTTAAGACGAAGCTATTTCCTACATTGTTAAAAAACCTTTGTAAAGCCAAATGATACCAATGATTTCAATTATTATATTCCTCGTTAGTTGAGTTACAAAGGTGTTGTACGAGAATTATTATGACAAAACTATTTTATGGAGATTCTTGTACATTATTCCATGTGGTTGGTTTTAAACAGTTATTCCTACACAAATATTTTTACGCCACACTACATTATTTTGACGAACTTCCCACGCAAGGATTTAGTCCAGAAAACAGCTGTTTGCCGCCAGCTTATTCAAATGGGGTTTCATTGCGTAATACTGTTCTGCAATGAGTTTTACCGGACACCAATCAGCTGATTATATTGTATTTGCGTGGCAATGATTGGTTATAAACAAAAATATAACCTCTCTTAGAGGTTATGACTGGTGATGTTTAGTCCTTTAGTTGGTTGAAATATATAAGGATTCGTACGAATTAAGTAGTATGGCGTAAACTATCGTACGTAGCTCGTCCAAAATGTGTGTACCGGACTCGTATGGTAATCCCGTACTCGACTTCGTCTCGCACGGGAACGACCACACTCGTCCGGTAAACACTTATTTTCAGGACTAGTAACGTAATATACTATTGCGATTCAATCATGAATTAAGATTTAACTTCCTCGTCACTTAGTACGACTATCCCTGTATCTTTCATAGATTGTAAATTAAATTGAACTATTATTTTCTTGTAATTCGATGTACCTCCTTGTCTGTCACCACGGTTAATGTTTTGAATGAGAAAATACTAGTGTTTTTCTTAGATTATAAATTTGTGAAATTGTAACTATAAATAATTTGTGTTAATAAAATGCAGTTTTATTCTAAACAAAGCGAACAAGTTATTAATGTGTATTTATAATCTCTGACGCGAACCAACGACTCATCATCCTCGTATCCATAACGCTCCCACGGCTTGTCAGAGGATTATGGTTTTTACACCTGAAGGCTTCTCGCCTTTAACGAATCACTCTGTTTTTCTGCGTGTTTTTAATCTTCAGACCTTCCTTCGCTGCTGGTGATAATCCTTCCATTATAAGATCCCTCACGCTACCGAACACAAGGAATGTGCTTGTGTTGTTTGTAAGAAAATTTATTTCACATTCATTATTATTTTTGAGTAAATGAGGTTTCTTACCTGATTGGCCTTTTCTTTGATCACTGTGGTGGTTTCGTTTTTTTGTGGGTGGATTTAAAATAATGGGATCATACTTTTTACATAATAATAGTATTTTTCTCACCTTCGCAATCTGAAATTGACAAAAATTTCCTAGTACTATATCAAGTGAAAACTTCATCTTCAACGATAATCAATTTCAACTTCAGCATTCATTCTGGGTAAGATGTCAAGCTTAGCTTATTAAGACCTGTAAACGAGTATTATATTTAATATAAGCAATCTAACACTAAAAGTTATTTAATTTATTGTGATAAATTTGTAACGATTTTACTCAAAATAGTTATTTCTGGTATTAAAAACACTAAAATATCAATTTTCTACTATTAAATTAGAACTCGTCTAATATTTCCCTTAAAATAATTCTGGTTATGCAATTAATTATGCTATATTTTAAAACTATTGAAAAATTAATAGGAGATAAATTAATGTATGGGTAGAATGCCAAATGAATTCTAGGAAGACCTTGAATGTTTCTAAAAAACATTAATAATAAATTTGTACTTGAATACAACCCAGGAGTCATACTTAGAATGTTAATCGTTTTGAAACACCCTGCCTTAAAAATTCAATTTATTGAATTGATACAACTACCCCCTTGTAGGTATTGATAGCGTACATTGAAAATGGTACTACACAACCCATAACTAATGGAAATTTTTGTTACAGGTATGACTTCCGAGTATAGTGTACAATGTAAGTAAATTACCCTTATTTAAATCTCTTTCCGCCGAATTTCAGTAGTGAACATTTAACACTACTGAAATTGAAATATGTCAGAGTTATGCACATGTATAATCGATCTATAAGTAGTGAATAACGAGTCTGTGGTCCGTTAAGCTCAAACAAATTTCTTAATAATTTTGGTTAAATTTAAACAATTATTATTGTCTATTGTTGCATAAATTTCATTACATAGTTGAAACTACTCCTACTCTTGAATCTTTGGTCTACTCCTTTAATCTACAGTATTACATACATTTTGTAACTAGTAATCATTGTACATGATGCACTTTCCGAAAAAAACGTGAAGGCTACATACAATAATTAGTTTGAATTCCACATTCGTGGTATCTCGCCATTATTTGAATCATTAGTACGAGCTAATATATTTCCAGATCGTTATATATAAAGTATATTATTTACAATTAGATATAAATCTGTAATGTAAAAATACTCGTTCTTAGCTGCGTAGCTGATGGTTTCACTGCTCGCCTGCCAATCAGAAGGTCGCGGGTCCAATCCTGAGACAAGTCAATGGTCTTAGCTGAATACAAAAAAAAATTGGCTAAACAAACTGTTGTTAGTCTATAACCATAACAAAGCTGTTCATCCTCTCCATGATACACCCACCCTGCGTTCATATTCAGTATCAAATAAGTTCACAAAGAACGTACCTGTCTTACTGATGGTATTAATTATTAATGTACAGTACTTGCAAATTACAGCAATGCCTTACCTATTCATTCAATTACCTTATACAATACACGACTATATTCATTGGTATTGTAAGCACATTTCAAACTAAATAAGAAGACAGCAGTTTTCTTTCGATAGTTCGAAATTGAACCCAGCACTCCTTAACTTCTGGGCTTTGGATAAATAGGCCTGACTAATGTAACATTTGGTCTCAGTCAGGAACAGACCTGAACAGATCATCCACTCTATTATACATCACTCTATATTGATATTTGGGTTGCAATTCGTCAGTTGCGCTGCGTCCCGATCTGGTAATTCTAATAGTGATATTTTCTAAAAGCTTTAGGAATTGAAGTTTATCTATGCTACACCAAAGAAGCATTTACCTATGCATTACCTATGATAGCTGGTAGAATACACCTATTCCCTGTCACCCCCCACCCATACCCCGGCCCAGCTGACCCACCCACTAGTCGATACCACGTGACCTTCATGACGTCATATCTGGGCCTTCTGCACCCACCCTTTAGGAAATTAGGTGCTTAATAGTTTTTGTTTAAACTGTTATCTGTTTACGGTATTAAGTATGATTTGTTTTTTACAGCAATGTGTGTTTGTTGATTATTATTTTACCATGGTTTTGTAGAGATTTAAGCCCCCTTTTGTATTCCTGCCCTTAGGTAATTAAGGTTGATAACTCTTTTTACGCGCATTATTACGGTACTAAAGTATGATGATTTTTCGTAATTTTGTTTCCATTATGGTTAAGTAAAGAAGTATTACTTTGGTTAGGCCATTGAGTGTTAGGCTCAGATAATGTATTCAGAGTAGGGTTAAACATTTTTTAAAGGATTGACTGTCTACACACCTCATGCATCTTAAATCTAAGTGACATTGTTTCCAAAGTATTTAAAATCTTACGAAAATCACATCTCAAAAGGACAATTTTCATCCTCCTAATCTCTCACTAGAGGGGAGGGTTAGGGGTAATGCCTAAGGTCACTAAAACCCCCTTAAACATATACAAACTTTGGTAATACTTCTGTTGTTTAGTTTACTTTATATTGTATAGACGTGGACAATTTATCCACTCAAAATTCATTTGTCTCAGGACTGAACTCTAAACACAAAAAAGGACTAAAAAAATGTAAAATTAGAACAAAATATTAGCATGATATATAATAATACTCATCAGAATTAACAAAGTAGTAGTGGCTTTGTTTTAATTAACAATTTCACTGTTAACTTGAGAACTCAAATCTTGGCATCGTTCTTTATTATAAGCTGTTATTTATTTACGTTGGGAAGGTGTTGAATATGTATAAGGCGCCTGGTTGGAGCTGTAGTTGAATTCATTAATTCAAACCCAGAATTAAACGTCTTTATTCTCAATCTAATATCTGACGATGATAGTTTATATTTAAATATTTATAATTTTAGTTAAGTTTTTAAAATAGTTTGTTTTACTGATATAGGTAGTAGATTTGAGGTTGATTTCAGTTCAAAAGATGTATAGAAAATACAAAACTTTAGATTCATATAGTTTGGTACTATAGTAAAAGTGTGGTAAAGTAGGATTTTCCTCATTTAAATAATAACTATTTTCTGAATAAAATGAATTTAATATAATTGAGCCACTAATAGAACGAGCTGACAAAAATTGACGTTTTCTCTCTTAAACATACTTTCTACCAAGCAAAACTAGGAGGGTAATATTGTAAACTAGGTATCTTTTATATGCAAATCTTCGATCAATTCTTTTAGTATTAGAAACTGAAAAAACTCAAGTAGTAACACGCTCTATGAGATTATCATTTAATTATGTTCTTCTTGACAATACAATTCCTTTACTATCGATGGGATGTCTACTTCTACTAAATATTTTTAAGTCATTGCTAGTAGATATCATCTCATCCTTATACATTATTTCTTCATCGATCAGCTTTTGGTATGTCATGGCAGAGACAGATATAAAATTCCCCATAAATATCATGTAGTGTTATTCAAACACTTTTCGATTATAATTTCTATATCCCATCCCTGTTTTAAACTATTTTTCTCTGCCGGCTTAAGAAGGTGAATATTTTATCCAGAAGTCATTGTTGTGCCTCTAGATGGTATCACTAACAAAACGCTCCCTTGAAATATTTACTTACCGGCTCCAAAGATTTTGATGTAGATACATGGGCATTCCTCTAAGCGATTTAAGTGACAACTCCTTTGATTTATTCCCTTTATCAGCGCGACAAACAAAACCATTTGTTACTTTAATAGGTTCCTGTAGATTCAGAAGATTTCGTTAGGTTCGCTTTACGTTACAGAAAATACATTTTATCTTTGAAGTTTTACATTTTAGGATTTCTTAACGGGGAATTCATCAATCAGGTATATTACAATACAATTGATTATTACAATGATTTAGTAAGTTAATAATAACTTACTAATGAAATGTATCAAATAATAGGGTGGCCTCTATAAGTTGAATAATCTGTGTATAAGAATAACATAACCTTACTTATATTCTTTGATAGTTAATGTTCATATTTAGAAATAAATTTGTATAGTCCAATAATTAAAATAAAATGATAATTTCTTAGATTTAATATCTATAAGCTCTATCGATTTTATGTTTTTTTTTTTACTCTATAATTGTAATACTAGATTACACGCATTTGATTACTAACAGGTCGTTAAACGTTTAAAAATAAAATAATCTAATCCTAAATTACAAAGCTACCTCTAAATATAACTGATAAAACTATACATAAATATTTTTAGCTAATCTATAAAGATGATGAATAAATAAGTGAGTATATACATAAGGGATAAAGCTTCTAAAACTCTCGTGAATCGACTTAAAACTTGTAAAACTCTGGTTAAGTTTGCTTAGCGCTTACAACAGCTTAATTTTATAGACAAAAGAGTACATGAAAGTTTAGAAGTTTAGAACCAAGTGGGAAACAAGAATGAAGCTCTTAAACCGACTTTCGTTTAATTATTCCCAGCGACCCCTTTTACCTGCATCTTTGATGGTAACCCTGAACCCGGTGGCGGCTTAGTTGAAAACAGATAGGAATTGAAATAGCTATAAGAATAACAATATAGTTATTTCTGTTATCATGAAACTGACGATTATCTATAATGTTGACAAATAATAAGGAAGTGTATTTCATACAAGGCGAAACGTTGTTAAAATCACATCTTATAATATATATGTATTTATAAATTGATTATTTATACTGTAACTTATGTTTCTAGTTTAATTATTATTTGAATTATTAGTACAAATCTGTAGCAGTTTGACATCACAACAGTTTTCTTTGGCAGTTTTTATGTTCCGTTATTGTATTAAATTACTAATTAAATAACACTTCTTGTAAGAAGATGATACTGTAGTTCATGCTTTCAAAAAAGGTCAATATAAGCAAACAAAAACAATTAATACATTTGTTAGAACTATATTATATTGTGACAGTTATTAAGACAACAAAAATGTCTGTTTCTGGATGAATTAGGTTTTCCATACATAACTTAAACCTAACCCTAAATTTCACCATGCTTACATCCAACTGTTCAACGTAATTTTTTTATTACATAAAAATAACCTTTGACTATTGAAATGACTAGACATTCCATATCCAAAATTAACCTTATGTTAGAGTTGTCACCTGGTTTTTTTTTAATACAAATTTATGTAGTTGATGTGAGCCACCGACAGATTGCGCTGATCTAAATTACTCATTTATGTCGAATACACCAACTGTTATACCTAGTTAAACTAATGGAATGACTTATTATGAGTTATAGCAACTGTTACGGCCCATGTCAGTAACAAAAAAGTCGCATTCTGTGACTGGTTCAGACAACTGTATTCTTTCGTAATAAAGAGTTGGCAACAGCTGATCATAGATGTGATGTATACTTCAGTATTCAATGTTCAATGATGTAACACAATCAAGCATCAGCAATATTATTCAAGGATATTGTTGGAAACAATATAAAAAGGAGACAATATTATCTTTATATAAATTATAAAGACATCAATTGAATTGTTACTATGAGTTCGTAACTGAAGTAAAATTAGCCTACTTAAACAAAAATAAATTTTTCGACAAGGTAAATACAGTATTAGCCAAAATAAACAGTACTGAAACTGAATCAGCTGTTACCATTTCAGTACTGTTTATTTTGGCTAATACTGTATAAAAAAATAGATCAGGTTAACATACCACTATCGTATTTAAATAGACCTGTGTAAATTGTTAATACATCAGAGGTGAAATAAGTATGTTTACATACTAACTCACAAATATAAAGTTGATGAACTGTAAGATGATAAAAAAACTATTTGAGGGTAATTTTCATGATTTTATTCAAGTTTGACTAATGCTATTTACCAATTAATTATGATGTTCTGCGTGAAAATCAACGAACGAAGTAAAATCTGGAGAAACATACAGCTCCATCATCATACATTAGACTCAATACATATACATATGCAATACATATACAATACATAGACTACAATCTGATCCTTCTGTATCCTAAACTAAGAGATAAACTTAGGGTAACACTCCATCACATGTATTAAAGACAGTCATTTTGCTGCGGTACAAAGAAAACTACTGTTAATTTTTTACAACTCACAGGTATAATGTAGTCTTAGTTAAGGTTTTCAGTTAAGTCTTTTCCACTTCAGATAATTTGATTAATTCCCTACAGTTAAACCTGGCACATTATCACGTTGTTAATTACTGCTCGTTTCAATTAAGGCTATCCTTTAGACATTCGTGATCAACTGAAAGCGTCTATTATATAAATTTACTGAGCGTTCCTCGTTTGTTTGTCAATGTAACTTAGAAATTAGGCATTCCGTTGAGATAACAAATTAGTAACTGTACTCGTGCTTTGTAACGTTCAGAGCATAAAATTCTAAAGAAATTCCTTTACAACTGCTATCATACAAACCAAAACCATACACCTTTTCCTTGCAATTTCCATTGAAATCAACAAGTAAAATCATTCTCATCAGACTATTAAGCGTATCCTACCGAGTTTTAGAATGATGTCGAAATGTGTAGAAGACGATAATGCTACAGTACTCGCAGGCATAAAATGGAGAATTCTAAAACATTGGTTGCAATCAGAAGAATGGTTTGGTATACTATAAATAACATACAGGCCGAAATACGCATGATTTACCCTCATAAATACTACTTTTAGACCCAAAACTCTACAAAATTTAAACACTCAGCAATCTAAAACCTAAACGATTTCCACCAACGTGATGGAACAGAAACACGGGTTTTGTTGTAGCGGAACACAACACTTTCAAAACCACGGCTGTCTAAAGTAGGAGGATTTATTTTTAAGCTTAACCTCCGACATTGATGGACGGTGTAGCATTGAAACATGGGAACAATAGCAAGATAAACAGCTCGACCTGAACTCAGATGGATTGCTGGCAACGAAATAGAATGTCCACTCGTCGTTGTCAGCCGTGGAGTGAAAGTAGGTCGAAAACGTTTGTTTGTTTCAAAAATTGATCTCATATTCAACACGTTTAATTTATTAAAAAACAAAAGCCAGTCATACTAGTAGATATAGATTTACAAGGTTTACTGACAGAGTGCAGCACTACTAATATTTTGTTTGAATTTATGACAGCTAATGGTTGTGAACTAAGCAGCAACAAAAAGCTATGGTGCACTGCACAATGCAATCCAGAGGCTAAAATGGTAGATTAATATTTGAACTCGACGATTCTTGATCTAATTCAAAATACGAATTATATTATACTGTAGTATAAATCAACTACAGATAATATGTCTGTGTATAACAATTGTACGTATTTCCTAGGTAAAATTGGGACATAAATACTTGGCGCATTGATTGTTCTTGCATTTTGAAAAAAACATACTGTGAGTGACTGATTAAAACATAAGACTTTTTGTCGAAGAGCAAGGAGATAATCCTACATCTTCAATCAATACACAATTATCTGAATTACGTCGTGTCCAAAACATATTATAACCATAATCAGCTATAGTTGAATACTTGGTAAACTAAATTTGACTTCATCTGGAATAAGTTTATTTCACTTCTAACTTGACAACAGCTTAATAGAAGTTTGATCTTAAACAATCTCTCGACGCCTCAAAGACGTTCACCCCTTTGACACCCGAGACTTGAGGTCGCAGTTCAATCAAACCGCAGGATATCCGTAGTACCTGACACCATCAGGAGCGTCTCGGGGTATTGGACGAGAACAAGGTGCGAGGAAGTGTTAGTTGTAGGGTGTAAGGATATATATTAGGCCTACTGTTACTGTTACTGTTCAATGAAATGGCGACCATATATTGGATAGCTAGGATCTGTAAAAGGAAATATTGGGGCAGCCATGAGATATAGAATAGAAAATAGGACAGCTAAATACCACCGTCCGCCAGAAAATATTGGAAAGCTTCTTAATCGTCTTAAAAATCCTCCCAAACAGTTCCCCTGTGATAGGAAATATTAGATGGCTGGTGACTGTGATAGGATTATGCTAGGATTAGCTAAATAATGCTGCTAGGTAATATCACGAAATTGGTGGTGTATAGCCTAAATCTACTCCATGAAATGCTACATGTATGTACCAAATCAGCAGTGTCTGAGTTTATCACTGCCAAATATATATACAAATATACAAACCAACATCCACTTTTATACCTATGGATAAACTAAAACTAAGAAACTTCTCGAAAACGTTTAAACATCTCACCAAAGATTTTTTTTATCAAACAAATTTTAGTTTAAAGACTGGAATCAAAGATTTTTCCAGCAACGATTTAGATTACAACTAAAGGATCCGCGTAGTAATACGTCACATCTTTATTCCCATTTTAAACATCAACTCCAAGAAAGACGTGTCAATTCTTGTAGCGTTCGCATCGTGAAGCAAATTGTACATCTCTTGAGCTCAAACACAAGTGGTAGGTAGGGTTTGTGCGGTTCCGCTGTTTGGAGATCTACGCAAATAAAAACAAACATGTGTACGTGTGCTCAGCTGGTGCTGTTGAAACAATAGCGTAGTTACAGGGTTAGCTACCAGCGTACGTGACGTTGGCGCGTTACGCTGAACGCTACGTACTGCGTGGGAGGGGGTGATTGAATTTGTGTAACGTATTTGTCGGAAAAGCTTTTGTACAGTACTCAACAAAACCGATTTGTAACACAAATAATGTTTGTAAAGTGTATGTTTTTTTTTGAGGCTATAGCTTGATGTGTTTTCTCAATTATATTGTAGCAATATTTTGTTGGTTCTTTAAAGTGTCAATGACAAACAAAAGTACAATTTATTGCTCTGAATAAGGTAAGGCAAACATGTAACCAACTTATTTGTATTAAGATTTAATGTTTCAAAGATAAGTAATAATGGATAGACTTTTCGAAATATGTTTATATTTATCTAATTTAAATGTGATCCCAGTCCGAAACTATTTTATATTTTAAAAATCATTGTTTGTCTGATATAAATTTCAAGAATAGTATTGGCAAGTGCAACGGATGCTGCCAAACACTGCCACACGCTAAGATGAAAAAACTAAACGCAAAAACCTAGCTCAGACATAGCATATTCAACGTGTGGGATTGCTAGGAAACGTTAGCTGTCGAGGCTAATCGGATCACTAAATTATTATAAATATACTGAGTGATTATTATATATTATTTAATTTGTTTTTATCAATTTAACTTTTATTTGTGTAATAAGGACATTTATTAATTATTTTATACATTACTATTTATTTTGAACTAATGTTTATAGTAAACCAGCAAAATATATAAATAAGTATAGGTAATCCGAAATAATTGTTCCCATAAACATGGTACCAAACTTCTATAGTCAGTTAGGATAATATTGGGTACAGTGCAGTTAAAATATGAAATATTATGGAGAAGGGAGAAAATTTTGTAAGAGTAATTAGGAAGATTCGCAAATAAATGATAACGTATATGGTTTAAATTTGTATAAATATATTCATGGCATTAGTGCGGCATGAAAACAACATTGGCATTGGACCTCTTTAGGATTGCAAGGTGTGTGTGCTAACCACCTGTCACTATTCAATTGAATTTTATTTTAAAACATATGTTAGCAATTATTGTTTACCTTTTTTCTAATGGTGTTGTACTTTTATAAATGTAATAAATCTTCTAAAATGTTCATTATATTGTTCTTTTAATCACTGTACAACCTCAATAACCACACTGGTGACCAACGACGTGATTCTTGAAGAAACATTGAATCAAATTATTCCATGAAACCTCAACTATTGTCAGTGCTATCGTTAGGCTTATAACTGTCAGACACCGATGAAAATGACACTGATCTCAATTTATCAACCAATTCAAACCATCTTCTAAAATGTTCATTGTATCATTCTTTTAAATACTGTACAACAACACTAACCAAAAATACATTTAAAATAATGAATTTGCATATGTTGGTACCGTATTCATAAGACCAGAATTGATGGCTATCAGTTTTTATCTTGATTTTGTAATAATTAACGAAATTATAATTCGTCTGTCCAAGCTGCTCCATGCAATCCACCCATTTCCTCATTGGAGTGGGTTTGTTTCTGGTTTAGAAATATTTGAAATTTTAGTTTACACTAATATTAATTGCCAGGGAGTAAGTTTTCAAGCATCACTGCCTTTACTCTAAGACTCTTAACCTTTAAATATTGTCAATTTTACTCTTCTGTAAACAATCAATTAAAGACAGGATAACTCGAGCATTTTATTTATGTTACGATAAATTTAACAAATTTATATTATATCAATTAAAGCTTTTAAATGCATATTCAAATACCTTTTTTTATTATTCAGCTAATTACAATGAATTCATACGCATTTATTGCAAATGATTAATTTTAAAGGCAGAAAACCGTTTCTATTTGTTCAAATAACATCCAAACAAAACACCGGCGCCACAGCACAACAATAAAACAATACATCAGATATGTGCCAGACTTGTTCTCTGTGTCTTTGTTCTTTTAGAGTTCTTTTTTTCACATTTGCTCACATTTTCTCATCCGTTGTCCAACTCAGCTCTATATTGCAAAACACGCTCAACATACAGTACACAGGTAAAGTGAGCTTCTTTGAGCTGTATCATTATCCTACTGAATTTGTAGCTACTAATCCAAGAACACATTTGGTATATACTTGTGTAACGTTTCTCAAATCAAAATTGTAAAAATGCCATAAATTCCAACTTTTTTCATCGCAATAAATTCTGACTCTTAAATTAAATCTCAATATTTTTTGAATAACTTGTACCTAATCAAGAGACTTAAAACTATATTCAACATCTATATAAATAAAATTAGAGTTTTGTCTGTACATTGCTTAGAATAATGAACTTTTTGGTTATTTTTACATTTCATAGGTCAGAGAAACCGAATCAAACCTTATCTCAATTTCTGTCTGTCTGTCTGTCTATCTGTCTGTCTGTCTATCTGTCATTCTCTTGGTAACGCTAAAATACGCACTTTATTACAACTACTCCTCAATAACTATAGCACTGTCCCGCCTGAAACTTATTTTCCAAATACTATACATATATGAGATGGTTTTAGACGTATTTCATCGAATATGAGACAGTTAGATATTTAACAGTAAACCCTTGAAAATCAAGTTTTTGTCGATTTTTGACGTGGAATTTCTGGAAGCCCATGTTAACCTTATGAGAAATGAAATTATTGAATCTTAACAGCTGTTTCAATTAAACAAGTTGGTTCTGTTCTGTGATGTTCAATAGCATTAAAGTTACAAGGATTACCAACAGGGTGCAGCACTAGCACTATTATTTCTTTTACATTTATGACAACAGCTAATTTGCAACCTGGAGGCGAGTGAGCGTAGCGAACGAGCTAACCTGAAGGCAAGTGAGCGTAGCGAACGAGCTAACCTGAAGGAAAGTGAGCGCAGCGAACGAGCTCCAACATACAGGTGAGTGAGCGTAGCGAACGAACTTCAACCAGGACGTGATTGAGCCATGCAAACGAGATCAGATAGTAAAAATAAAAGTAAGCCTACCGTTATAGGATCGACCGGCAGACACAGAGGTAATTTAACCTTTTATTGATTGTCATACCGATCCGGAACAACAAAAAACAACATAAAATGAAGCTATGTATAATAGTTTGGCCAGCATATCTTAAAATATGCAAACCAACTGCTGTTCTTTATATAAGAAGGTTTCAACTGAATATTATAAGATCCCCGTGCGTAGAACGGGTACACAGCTAGTTTAGATATAAACATTCTAAAGGCGATTTAGAATTTACGTTTAAATTCAGCTGAATATTCTTTACAATCATAATCCTATCCAAGCGTATGCGTACACTTTTGCCAAACATTCAAGTCAGAAGGAAAAAAACATATTTTAAAACAATGATTGACTATGTGTAAACTGGATGAATTCTGACAGTATTACTGTTTAATTTTGGTTTAATTTCGAACCATAAACAATGTTAGATAAAGTAAGCTTGTCAACAAATACTCATACACGTGATCGTGAATTTGTTATAATAGTTTCCTAGGAGATAAGGAATATTCGGAATTTGTTCTTACTCAGCAATATAAATGGGTAATAAAGGCAACGGATACGAAAATCAATGGTTTAAAAACCAACTGCCTGGCTTCAGTCCAAACTCTTTCGCCTTTTCTTGAGAATGCTAGTCGCTGATGGTATTATTTATCCATATCTATATAATTAATACGCCAACACAAATTAAATATTATTTCATAATTTCACAAATTTGGTTTTCATTTCAAAAACTCTTAATGGTAAAATAATACGTAAACTTTAACTTTTATAAAATATACATATAGTTTGACATTATGAATTTAGTTACAATCTTCTACATATTGACGTAGTGCAACTTTTGTTTCGTAGTATTTTATTCCTACTTACATTATTATATTTTATATCACCGGTAATTAATAAGCCAATAAAGTAACAAGTAATAACTGAATCTATAAATTAGTAGTTTGGCTATGTAGCGTAGTGGACAGAACTCGCCTGGAAACCAAAAAGTCCCTGTTTCGATTCTGAGAAAGGCCAGTTTAGTAGCTTTTTGGAATCCGATACTGGGCTCAGCTACCTTTTATCATTGGGGTTTTAACAAACTACTCTGGTTAGAGAAACAGCTGATCGTAGTAACAATGCTACACTGGTTGTCTCAATAACATTGTATAGTCACTATGATTTTGTATCCAATGATAAATATGACCCCAAGTGAGCGATTTGTCTTTATGGCAATAAGTGATTATTAAACATTCTTTTAAAGAGTATCTCGTGAACATTTTAAATGCAATTTTACTATTCATAAAATATTTTCAGTAGGTTTACCAAAAAGCTACCTTTGTTCATGTATGAAAAAATTTCATTTTATAATATAAAGAATATTTTAATAAAACTTTTTGTCAATTTATTGGCCACATATTTTGTTTGGGATTTAAATTAGTGGTGGTTTTTACTGAATTTTCAGAAAAAGGGAGGAGGAAACTTTTTGGGCTGACTAAATCCTTTGTATGCCAAGGAGTTACCGACTTCATCGAACGAGGGTCGCAGAAAAACTCATCTTGGTTAAGACCTTTCCAAACATGTAAGTTTGTCAACACTAGTTGGAAAACATCTTAAAATGTTTACGTTAGCGGTGAACCAAATACAAGGGAACCTTCGTAGTATTTTTAAAGGTTTTATGATGGATTTACCTGAATTTCGGTTTATAGAGAGATAAAAATAGTAACGATTTATGTTTTAATTTATATGACTACAAAAAGATCAATACATATGTAGTTATTGTAACATTATTTCAGGGTTTAAAAAAATAACGGATTTAATTAAATGAAGAAGAGCCAAAATAACATGAAAGTTTCGTAGTCTTTAACCTTAGACTCAAATAATTAACATACCAAGTATTATTTTTGACCTAATAAAATACAGTATTGTATTTAGTTGTAATTCATTTCAGTAAGAAAAGTGTATAAACGTAATGCAATATCAAGTATTTGTATACTACGTTCACTACTTTCATTTAATACTTCTGGGGTTCTGTTCAGTATAATAAAAGAACCGACAAATTCCAAATACTTTATTTATGCTTTAGCTCATTATATTGTACAGATTGTTGTATACAATCTAAATGTTTCAATTATGCCGACATTTGATGCCTTTCAGACATCCATTCTCTGTTTGTGTGTCTATTTCAGCCTACAAATTGGCACATTATTCTTTTAACAATGGAGCGAAATTTGATGAATTTATAATAAGAGGAAATATAAAATACACTAGGTCAACAATTATGGGTTTCTTAGAGGTTGTGATATCTGACCACTTCTGTCAATTAACGAGTCTGAATATTATACTTCACTAAATTTTAGTCTCTAATTAAATAGACTATCGGCACAACTGTTAACAAATTCAAAAACATTGTTTGTACTACTGTTAAATTACCAATCATATTTTTATGGAATAAAAAAAAACTCCATTGTTTTGGATAAACCATGCACTTTTAAACGGATGATATAATATTTCAAAATAAGAATAGATTTGGTCTAGAGACATAAAAATGGACAGGATATGAAAAGAATAAGGTGTAGGTATATATTTAATTTATTCTGTAATTGTTTTGTTTCTTTCCTCTTTTCTCTTAGGAATCATATCACAATGCTTGATTATCTAAACCCATTGTAGTTAAGAGTTATACATCCACCTTTAATCATAAAATCAAAACTTAACTGTACCTCTCAGTTTAACCAAATTCTTCTTTATAATTCAACTATTCGTATACAAATAGAACCACCTCGAAGTTTATAATGTATGGGGCGTGGATGTAGAGGATATAAACTCATGTGAATGCATGTATTGGCCGGTTTCACGATCAAAACATGCGTGTACAGTTTTAGACCAGTCGGTTTAGTCGTTTTTCTGTTCACCTTCAACAAACATTCAGACATACAAACACCACCTCTGTATTATTAGGTTGTAAATTGAATTACACCTCATTACATCGTATGAATAACAAACATCGAACTGATTGAATACTCGGACATTGACCGACCAAACAGATGTTTTCTCGATGATGTCGTCAGCATCCGGCGCAGCCATCCAGCTATTCGTCAAGTTGGGTTTAACGATCAGGATGAAATTGCTGATCAGATGTTTGGAGCGTCCGTTGACTTCTGAGGTTATTGAAATAAACTGAGAACTCTATTTTGTACGGGAATCATAAAATATGTCATAAAACAACACCCGATATATTTACACTTATGCTGGAAGCATTTACAAGTTGGTAAATGCGTGTAAAATGTGATAAAGTACTATCGATTACCATCTGACAAAAAGGTATCTAGACCACTAGGAGATTCGAAATGCCGTTCTAGCATAGATACAAAGGTAAATAGGCGTTAAATAAATCAATATAATTCCCTGGATAAAATTAAATAGGGCCAGAAAGTAAATTTACTACTACCAACAACTTAGATAGATCAAATCTCCTTTTTTCACCGAAATTGCATAACAAAAGATAAGAAAACAAACCATGCTAAACTTAATGGTTCGATTAATGCAATTAATTATAGCCGGACTCTATATCAGCTCTGTTTTCATTGGATTAAAGTAAAAAAAGATTAATCTGAACACAGTCATGTTTCTAACGAGCCTTGTTTATGAGAACTTCATGTTTCACTATTATTTTAGGCTTCAGTCGGATTGTGGAAAATACGATTTGTTGGCAAAATACTTGGTATTAGTAGTGAGTATTGGTAATAGTGAGTATTTGTAGCAAACTTATAATCAGATCTCCTCCAACTTTACTAAATAATGTATGGATACATTGTGTTCCAGTTAATATAAAATATTCATACAAAATAACTTAGGCAAAAGGATAAGAACACGTTTCATCATACCAAGTATAATATGGTAGGTATATTTTTATTAGAAACTTATTTGTTCGTAATGCCTTCGTTTAAACTATATCAACAACACGAACCATGGAGATTCTAAGAGCAATCAATTTTTTTAATAAATCAAGCAGTTTTAAAATTTGGTTCACATCTAAACATTAACCAAACGAACTTTTGATGATCTAAGTCTGAACTTTTATAGAACGTCAATATAGTAAATAACAATATTTATATAATCAACAAACTAAATTATTAATGTCCTATTCCGGGTTTATTGTAGTAACATTCTTTTAGACTGGACTGGTTTTGTTCTTTTTCAAAAACTCATAACATAAATAAAATAACAACATTAACAGACCATCAAAGATTATATTGTATTATTAAACGGTTAAAAAGATGTAGTTTTTGTATTAGAAGTTGTATTGCAATGAATTGGTTATATCTAAATTTATTTTATAGTTTTAACATAAAACTAGACATAGAAGCAAGCCAACTCTCCCGATGTAGCTTAGAGACATCTGGCCATGTTGAGTCAAAGAGTTCTGGATCTTGTCTTCGTCAAATGGAGTGTAAACAGCCATCAAGTTCCAAGGTATTGCAACACGATGCAAAGCACACGCCGTTTAGCCTCGGGTTCTTATAATAACGTATTTATACTGCCAAATAAATATACCTCTTTGTGCTCAAAGAAACATATAGGGTGTGTCTACACATGTGCAAAACATCCGTTTATACAGGAGGTCAAGGAGATGGGCGAAACTAAAGTTGGTGTATCTTTTATAGATGTACTCTAAGCTGTAGTTAGATAAACTGATAGATGTCTTTATCTAATAGTTTCCTTAAAAAAATATATCACTAGTCAATAAAGAAAGATTTTAAAATGTTGAATCCATAGTGTTGTCCATTCTTGCAATGGGGGAACTACGTGTGTTGTATGTGAAAAGAAATGGAAGCTACCTTTTACTTTTTCGTCAAATCTTCTTGGTGTACAGCTAATAAAGAAACTAACATTTCCATAACCTGAGCCAAATGTTTTCGCTAAAACACTTATTGACCCGAGAGATCGCAATATTGATATGAGAGCAAACTGAATAATTGATGTCTCATCCCGGTTTTGCTGCAGTCATGTCCTCATTGACCGGTCACTCTATTTTATTGTTCGATTATAACAATCCCGGCTAAACTGCATTAGTGACTTAATTAGGCGTAATTTTGTTCTCGGTTATGCATGTTATTGAACTTGAAACAGCTACCACAGTTAAATTAAATACTAAATGTTGTGAAAAAAGGGAAACTATTTATAGGGGTATTTGGAAAGATTAAATGTGTCCATACGTTATGGTTGTAGAATATAAAGAGACTAACGTAGAGTTTGATAATGTTTTGCACCTGCTCAAAATTTGTTTGAAATGCGACAGTTTTAAGGCAAATTACCGACGGATCTAGATTGTTGAAATAATCAAATTAATAATTCAAATATATTCTCATAGATCCTTTCTTATTATTTACTTAAACGTTGTTTGCTTCAAATTATCCTTATCTAGGTATCCAAATTAAAAATATGTTCGGGATATGTTGATTCTTACTAGAATATTTTTACAGACCTTAGATGTACTTGTTTTATCAAAAAACACTAATTGGTGTAATAACAAATACAATTTGTTTCAGGTACCTTTGGCTTCATGTTGTGTGAGTATTTGTATTTAGAAATTGTATTGTTTTTGAGAATCAAAAAATAAAATACATGTCTAGGCTTATTGTTGAATGGTAGCATTCAGGTAAAATATTTTACACTGGTGGATGGTTTTTGTAATATCACAGAAATTTCGAAGCTATACAAGAAGTTAACCTGAGGTAATTTTTGGAAGCGGATCAACGATGTATCCGAATCGGCAAGATTGCATCGTATTGTGCTTAACGTCTCAACAATAACTTCTCCCATGAGTGAGCTCCGAATATAATCATGCTTAAGAGTTTGATATAAGTTTAAGGATACACGACGTATTTCTGAATGTAACTTTTCCAATCTATATAAAGTTAGAATGACTTACGACTATCCGCATCACAGAAACTTTCAAATTTTGAGAAGAATTGCTATGGGAACTTCGCCTAGGTTGTTATTTTAAATTTAGTATGAATACAAGCTCTGATTGGTGTTTTTCCCATTTAATGGTGTTATATATATATTAAAATAATGCAAGAAAACTTAAAGACAACATAATCGTTTGTTTCTATAATTATAAATAATTTTGTTAGTTATTCGAAGTATGGAGATCAGATTACTTAAATCCCTTAAATTAATACGCTTTATTAGCCTAAGTGCCAAAAGTGTTTGAAGTGAAAAATAAAATGCATAGCTTAAGCCATGTCTAATTCAAATGATTTAATTTCTAAGAAATAAACTCGTCCAATCGTACATAGTAATTTCCCAGGGGTAAAATTTCAATCAGTGTGAACTTGTCGAAAGAGACGTCATTTTCACAAAGAACAGACAGCAATCAAAATCTGAGCTCTGCAGTAAAAGTTAAGTCACCTGTTTATTCTTTTGATCATTCCTTGACTATTATAAGGCCGAGTTAATGATGTCTGCTGACTACCCTGACATCGGAGCAATCCCATCTTGCTGATCACTTCGTCTTTTGGTAGGTCCCAAAGAGAGAGGTTTTGCATAGAAAATGTTAAAATCCTCAGTGCTTTGAAGACGTCACATTTTCGCAAAGCAACACTAAATCATATTTGTAGCTTTAGCTCGCTCACTGTTCACAGATCATTTATTATTAGTGGCTGAATTTAATTGTTTGTTACGAAACTAATGCACGGGTACCAAGAATATTTTCCTCTATGATATCTCAATTTTGATTGTTGGTAGTTTTAGATTCTGATAAGTACTGGCATTCAATATACTAGATATATATATATATAGCTTGTGATTACTATGATAATATTTTTGCATCATTGCCATTAAATGTCAACAAAAAGATTGTCTTCATAGTGCACTATAGGTGTGAGAAAAGTATGCCTATTTATACTAGATTTCGAGTATCAGCTATATGAAATTGTAAACCAATTAGTTTATAATTCTAGACAGGGACGATGTTTAATCTATGGTGATCATCTACCATCAGCTTCATCTCCTACGCGTTCGTATTCAATCAGCAGCTATTCTTAGTTTCACAGAAGACAAACATGCTATTACGCTTGATCACATGCCACTTGACTCGACACCACAGCTGGTTTCTGTATAATAGTGACGTCACGGCCATGTGTTTTGCACATTAGTCTGCCAAAGTAGCCTTGAGTTTGCACAAGTGGAACACTGCCAGTTAGGTTTTAAAGAACGATCACTATGTCTCGTGCAATCACAAATTATTGATGATTTGGTATCGATTAAAAACGTTCATAATCGAAGTAAAATCGTTATCATATGTATTACTTCAAAGTTATAGAGATGTGCTACCAATTATCACTCAAAAGGTACTGCCTTTTGGCACAGAAAACCAAAGATTCGAGACCGCCTATCTCTAACATTTTGTTACAGCATTAAACCCTAGCCTGGATCATCTATGTGGATTTTATCAAATTGCCGCACTTCCTTGTATTTTAATCACAATCACTATCATAATGGCTACTTGCAGTTTAAGTTTTTTGTAGTTCTTTCAATATTTTGTAAAATTGGTACAAACACAAACCCACCATTACTGAGAAAACTCAACTGTAACAAGTTAAAGACAGCATTCTTTTCAATTTAATTTATCCTGCTAAGTGCCAGGATAACCTAACCTAGTTAATTGATCGAAATGTAAACAAAATTTGTTAATCTGCAGTATTGTGAATGTAAATATTGCCGTTTTTATTTCTCATTACAATTGAGAGCAATCACTATTCACAACATGTTAAATAACTTCCTAATCAGCAATCGTAACTTACTTAACGTTTACTTAAAACAGTCACAAAAGTCGAAGACCAACAAAACTACCGACTTGATTTAATCCAACTGCATCTTTTTTACTGGTACTGGTAGTTTTTTACAAAGAACTTTTGTATGGAGTATTAGGTGTCAATAAAGGGTTTTATTTGCTTTTTCGGGCTTATTCCATAAATCTGTAATGAATACGGGTTTATTAAGGCTAGTGATTTAGGTACTCAAGTTCAGTGAGTAATATATAATTGAATCTCTTTACAAATTTACAATTTTACAATGCGTCTACCAGTATTGTGATTTAACAGGTTGGACTCACCTTCGACTTTAGTTGAATTATTTCTTGCCGTGAGGATGGCAATTTATCCTAAACGTTGGGCTCTAGACCCTATATCAGTCGTTTCAATAATCTCTATCCTGAATCGTATCACTTTAATAAATCATACTCGTGACGTAAACAAGGAAACGGATTCAGTCTACAACAATGGACGACTGTTGGACCAACAATCAGTCGTTCTGCATGACCTTGTCTATCGGCCCAGAGGTCAAACTCTCAGCGCAGCCAAGGTCAAACAAACAGACAACTGCAGACAACGTATGATATGTCAGAACCCACCTCACGGATTATGGTGAGGTTGTTGTTACTTTGTTGCTGTATTTTGTTTACACATTGCAATATTTTGTGTTAGATTTGAAAATTATTAACCTAAGGCCTTTTTTTTATCTAAGAAGCTATGTAAAGATTTTGAACTAGGTCACGTCAGAATTGCAGAAGACTGACCTTCCCTTCAATATTTGGAAAGATTGAAAGTAATATATTGATTTTTTTTTATGTATGCAAATTTGTTAATATTAAAGATCTAGGAGTCATATAAACAGTAGGACTTTTTATCTGATTCTTAATTCAGAGGCATTCGCCGTAATGGAAATCTATATAATTAATACGCTACATGAAACTTTGTCGGTTGAACTCCTCCGCCATTTCTTAACAGATTTTATCCATTGACGTCTCATTGGAAAGAGCGTGTCGCGTAGATTTGCAAATTGGCCTTACATTTTTGAAAAAGTCCCTTGGGCTCTGCCCTAGTGGCTTTGAAAGTTCCCATGTAATCCTTATGGAGAACATAATTGTTTACATTTTGATCAGCTGTATAATTTAATTGCTGTTATTTTTCAATTCAATGAAACGCATTGAGTACATTTATTTACTATTTGAGTTTGTGTAAACATAACCACCAAGACGGATCGTGTTAGTATGGTTGTATCTTAAAGTTGTGTACCGGTATTTATCGTTGTTTTGTATCGCTATGAAGGATCGTGTTAGTATGATTGTAACTTAAATTTGTGCATTTATCGTTGTTTTGTGTAGCTATAATTTGTTTATTTGTTGTTTTTTTCTTCTTTTAAATGCCTCCGACGTGACGACAACGAAACATAGACAGGAGGCGTAATCGTGATAACAACCGCAGCTACAGAACAGTGGCGCGTAATAGGCTTGATCACAGTCAGCACCTCAACTATTAGGTTACAACTGCGCCCTAACACTACCCCAAAACGACTTTACGTTCTCAATTATTGGCCCTTTATCAATGACCTGTGTTGCCTGTACAGTGAGGCATTTTGAGAAGGAGAAAACCGGCAGGAATGCTTTAGGTTTATCAATAACGAAGAGAAAAATGGTCTGAGCTACACACCGGTAATCTTGAGTTGACTCTTTTAAACTCATTGTAAATATGACTGTTATTCGTTTTAAATAACTCCTGTAATACTTTGCAATTGCTCGAATTCGAGCAACATGTACACTAGTTGTACTTGAAAATTGACCCTACCCAAAAATATTACTGTAGACTTGTAAGCTTCATCCCTATCTCCTATGTATCCAACTCGTACCAAAGTGAAAATAATATCGTAAAAGCACACAAACACTTCAAATAAAGCATTGTCGATCGATGCAAAGTATTTACTGTGCATATCTTACATCCCAATAAAAGAGTCAATTGTTTGAAGGTAGTTTTAAATTGTGTTTGAGGTTGTAATTAGCTTAAAAAATGGAATGTGCTTGGAATTCCTTACTTCAAAACCTGAGATGTGAAGAGATGGAGAAGTAGAGTCCTGCCTAGTTTGTAAAGTTACGGTAATCTATGTAAAGTGAGGCATTAGTCCTCGAGGGCAAGGACCTGTTGACAGACAAGTGAACACCTTGTTAACTGTAACACACACACGCACGCACACAAACACACATGCTTGGTCGTGACCGACGACCTACTCCACCTTATCCTGCCCTGTCTACACCTAATCTACACAATGTACACGGGTCAGGGCAAAACAAAAGGACTGACTTACCAGTTAAGTGGTTCTAAACACCGTTTGTCCCGGCGTTTCAGCGTTGTCTGTTTAAACGGATAATAAGAGAGGAACGCCTAGAGTGTTGTGTAAATGAAGCAATTTGTATGTTTTATTGACTGCCTGGTCAGCTCTTAGGTACTTTGTTCAGCTCTTTATACAGGATGACAAAAAAGTCTGGAAATGGCTTTATATCGTTTTAACTAAATCCGTTAGAAATTTCAAAACTTTTACATAAACTTACATACCTATATGAAAACTACTGTTTGCAAGCATTACCATATTTTTACCTTCACCAGGGGACGGCCCACGAGGAGTAGGTACATAATCTTTAATGTAAGCATAGGTTGATATGCACATCATTTTAAAGGTCTGGTCAAGTGGAGTTCATTGCCGTAAACCGCGTCAAAAAAGGTCCATCCGTTAGAAAATGGCGGCAGTCCAAAGTTCTTGCGGAAAATACCTTCACAGGCCTTAGTATTGGTAAATACTCGTACTAAACATTACCTTGAGAGCTGAAATTGTATTTTAAAGTCAACTAGCTCACAGACTAAGTTTATTCAATCTTCAAAACTAATTTAACCGGTTTTCAGATTTCCCGGCTAATGTTGACTATGAGTATTTTACCTGTGCAGTTATTTTCCGCAAGAACTTTGGACTGCTGCCATTTTGTAACGAATGAACCTTTTTTGACGCGAATTACGGCAATGAACTCCACTCGGCCAGACCTTTAAAATGATGTGCATATCAACCTATGCTTACATTAAAGATTATGTACCTACTCCTCGTGGGCCGTCCCCTAATGAAGTGAAAAAAATGGTAATGCTTGCAAAAAGTAGTTTTCATTCATATAAGTTGATGTAAAAAGGTTAGAATTTTCTAACAAATTTAGTTTAAAAGATATCAAGCAGTTTCCGTTTCCAGACTTTTTTGTCACCCTGTATAAGTGCAAAGATGCCTACAGAATTGTATGTATGGTTGTAAAATTAAATTCTTATCCTTCGTTTGAGGATTTTTTCTTAATATTTCAGGAAATGGTATGATATAAAAGAGGCAATTGATGTTTACCTCACTTTTTAAAGAGATAATACCTGGTTAGATATTATCTCTTTAAAAAGTGAGGTAAACATCAATTTCTCTATCTAAACCATGATTTAATAAAAGGTTGTTTTGTTTCACAAATACTTTATATACTTAAACCATTAAATGAAAGAATAGTATTAGCTGATGTACCATATCACTTTTAAAATGCATTAAGGAGATATTAATATTCGGCTAAAGCAATTGTTTGGGAAAATAGAATTTTCGAAAACTTATTTCTAATGGGGGAACACATCTGTGAGGTACAGCTCGTGAATACTAAAGTACACTGATACTCACTGTATTAGCTCCGTAACCCATTATCGCCATTACAAAATTATTACCATAGCTATACTATTATTGGATATTATTACCTGGGTAGCTAAGTGGTTATAGTTCTAATCTAATTATCTAAAGATTTGCAGTTTCTCGAAGTCCTGAGAACAGTTAGTAGCTTTATGATTACATTCTCACATTACATACCTGATACACTTACATACCTTACACGCCTAGCTATTTACATCTCAATATTGATCTTACATTTACATTTAAGTTAAATTCCTCGTAAATCGTCTCCACCAATCCTGTGTATAAAAACTCTTCAGAGGGTTGTAGTAACAGTTTAATTTTATTTATGTTACTTTATCTCACTCCAAGATCTTGTTTACAAGCTGTATAACGCATCTATCTCTACAAGTATGACCGGTGCACGATGACCTTGGCCGTATTCAAGGTCAAACAACTTACGTAACATTACTTATATGGGGAACTTGATGGCCTACTCCTCCTACTCTACTTGAACTGTCAGGTGGGTTTTGGTTGGTTTGTGATTTCTTTCTTTAAATGTAGAAAATTTTGTTAGTTTCAAAAAAATCATTTGTAAAATCTTTTGATATTATATTGGGATTATCTTTTATACGTATTTCAACCTTAGGGGTCTTGCCAAAACGACTATAGAAAAGACATGCATACAAAGCGCTGATCCAATATACATATGGACAGCTTTTGGTAAAAAAAATAAACGTTATATTTCATCCCACGAACGAAATAGGACGTGTAAATGATTAGTTCCAAACTGACTGGGAAATTTATGAATGTAAGGACTTAGAAAACTTTAGAAAATCATTTGTTCGAATCGTGTACGCTGTACGTGAAATACAAATACAACTTCAGCGTCAGTTTTGCATTTTTGAAGGAACAAAATCCGAACGTTCCTCTAAAATGTAGAGCGGATTTAGTACTCACTGAGGCCGGGCAAATCTTGAACGATGTTAGAATGGTTTTTTTTAAATTGTCATGATTTTAAAGTGGATCTGGTCGCCCTTAATAAACGGCTTTTGATAAATAGTTTTGGCTATTTAACGTCATATCTTAGTTGGTAACAAAGCTACACGACCTCACAATACATATCGTAGTGTCATTGTCTCAATGAAACAGATAGTAACATACATTAACTAAATCAATTCATAGCTAAACAACACGATACAACAAATAACCAGGAGTATATGATCAACCATTGTAAAAAATCTATATCATAATTGATTTCACTGAAAGAAAACAATCTTGACAAGACTGGGAATAACCTGGAGCCAATATCTGTCAAATTCATCACTGAAGACTCAACTAAATGGTGGTTTCGGTGGTTTGATATAATAACACAAAGGTTTGGCCTGAGGTCCTGACAGATAGGTGGAGCGGTGTGTTTGATTTTGGCAGATCTAAGTAAGGATCAGAAGAACCTGTAATTTTATATCGAAGTCTTAACTCAAATCTCCCCTCTCAAGCCCTTCGCCTTATCTCCTTGTGCTCTTTGCCAGAAGTCTAACGTAGCTAAGTTGTATTGTTGGATGTAAATCGTTTAAATCGTTCTCCAAATATCTGGGATTGCCAGGTCGATCTAGACAGTAGGCCTACTATCATAGATAAAAGGAGTATAGGCACTCCTTTTATCTATGCTACTATACAAATGCTGCGAAACAAAAGGTCGGTAGGTTTCTGATAGTTCGAAGCTGTTCTTAGCTATTCTTGATCATTGGGCTTTGAATAAATGGTTATGGGTTAAGAAACCACCGATTTGAGTAAACAATCTATTACTTCATTAATTTCTTACTCACCTTCTTCTTAAATACGCAATCTCGTGCCTGGACTATATATAAAATATGTAAAATCCAAAACCATGCCATGCTTAACTGCATAATTAATGCCGTGCATGATTGATGTTGTACGGTTTATCATAACAGTTTTATCAGGAAATGGACATACGATAACATATTATACACCGTTCAAACTTAAATATTATAAATCTTATTTTATTAACAAAATATACACAATTTAGCCACTGTCCACAAAGGTAGTCAACAATGGTTTAGAAGCTTCTTGGATGTCACTCACAGACATTTCGGATGACAATGGCTCGCTGAACAAAATACTTTGGAAGGGTGGTTAAGTTTCCAGCTTTATTCCTAAAATCTACATTTAAAGCAAAAGTAATTTATTCTGAATTGCGTGAAAAGATTTACTTTTGCAAGAAAATGAAAAATCTTGTTTCGCAGCATTTGTATAGTATTGTTCAACTGTGTTGCATTGTGCCAATTTTTGCATAAAGTTATTATTTTATTGCTTTGAAATCTATTTGTCCATGCAAACTAAGCATTTTATGTTAAAATTTAAAAGAACAATAATGCATACCTTAATAATTCATTAGTCTACTAAAAGTAGTCCTAACTAGGCCTACTGGTTTCTACAAAAGTCCTTATAGACTACCAAATTTTCACATCTATGAACTTTATTCCCAAGTAAGAAATCTGTTATGATTTTCCTTTTGGCTACTTAAGTTCGTACACCCTTAAAATCTTTAAAAACCTGGATAATAAGGTAAAAACATACCATAAAGAAATAATTTACCTGAGTTCATAAATTTGAAATGCCCAATACCAACTGACTTCCTAAAAAATGTATTATGGAATTGCAATCAAAAAGTCAAAATTTTGTTATTCCATTAAGATAATCAATTTGCAATAGGATACGTCAACCATTGTCTCATTCGTATACATGCAAGCCAGATGCAATACAAACGGCAGGAAGTCCTGAAATGGTAAAAAGAGAAAATACATTCTCACACACTAAAAACATAGAGAAAAAACAATAGAGTAAACTGCACAAAGGTTGAACTAGTAAATATTTGCTAATTTTCTCAAAATGCAACACGGTCCTATATGGACGTAAAAACATTGACTACCCACGAGGTTCTTCCTTTCACCGTTTTTATATGGTATACGAAAAGTTATATTCCTACTCTTTCAGTAACAGGGTATAAGTTAACGTGCTGAGGAAGTACTCGGTCTTTATTCCGTTTTTGATGGCCACCAACTCTAGCCGGGCACTACGTTACTGCCCAGAGCCCGGAGAAGCGCCGATTGTCATTCCTCAGATGAGGGAACAGTTAGGTTAATTCTCCACAATGACAGTTCTGTCCACTACTTACAGTGATTGTAGCTTTTAATTTCCAACAGCGCCGCGGCCGTGCCATCTACGGGACTATTATCAGGGATTTATTATTAGGTAGGCCGTTTATTACATGTAATTGCAAAGGTGAATTGGCGAAAGTTTGCAAATTTTTGTACAAGCCGGGATTTTAAAATAACAGTGACATGTTATTGTTGCTAATTGTTTATTATTTTGAAATAAATGTAAAATTATAGAAATAATTGTGTGGTATAAACAAATTGCTGATAATAAATTTCGCATTAAGCTAGTTAGACAAAGCAAAAATCAGTTTCGTACAAGTTTTGGTATCCTTAATAGTTTTAAATTTAACAACATTATTTCAGTTCAAACTAGTACTATTGGATACTCTTGTACTGAAAGAATGGCAAATACTGAAATCTGAATTTATTCGATTAAAATCGTTCTTTTGACAAAAACTGTATCTTTTGCACGACGTTATGTAAGTAATTTTAATAATTTTACACCAATTTTATTTCAAATCAAAATTATTACCGTATTCCAACCTTTTTGAAATCAAGCGGTTGAAACAAAAAAATTGGTATTAATCTATACACTAAGTTTCATACTATAAATAACTATTACTCTTAAATTGCGTAATTCTATCGTTGGCAACAGTAACTCCGTACATCCTTCCATTTCAAAAATGAGAAATTCAGAAGCGGATACATAATAGCAATAGGTTGTAAAATACAGTAAAGACTTGTTTAAAAATAAAATCACTCCTATTTATTGAACTGTTACAAACACCCCAAGATAAATAAACTGTTTTCAAGTCTAGAGGCGACAAGTAAGGAACGACAGTAGTAAGTGATGTGACATAGGAATGCTTCCCGCGCTTTCTGTCGTCTGATAACCCGCATTCCCGCCAGTTTGGAATCAGTTTCCTCTACATAACTAATGGGTTGTGCTCATCACCAAGCCACGGGTTTATTGAATATGCAGTCTCCTATTACCTAAGTTTAATAATAGATCGTGTCTACTAGGGTTTCTTTATTGTTTGATTCATTGATATTGGCATTTCTTCACGTTGGCACATAAATTTATTTCGTGTCATCAAAGTAAGTAATGAAATGTACTATTTCTAACTTTTGGATTTAATTGAATCCATCTTCAATTGATTTCAGGTATTTGTTATCTAAAAATGTTTAAGTATTTGCACGTTGCCAACGTGAAATACAAAATAATAGTAAATATTTGCTCATTTTCTCGAAATGCAATATGATCCTATATGCACGCTAAACATTGACCAACAAGAGGTTCTTCCTTTCATCCAACGAACAACAACTAAACAATGCAACTAAACAGGCTTTTGATTTTGTATGAAGATGAAACGTCTACTTGCACTATTCAAAGTGAACGCTTATGTCTATATTGGATTTTATTTTGTGATATGATACGTATATACAAAACTACTGTACAAAACCATTAACAGAAAAATTCAAATTTTCTGTAGAAACTTTGTACCTGAAACCACTATCCAATCATTATCACTTTATGGTTGGGACCGTTCCCATAACGTAAAAAATCCCATTGACATTCAAGCACTGTATAAAATGGTTTACCATTATGTACATTTTATCTGCAAGACCTACTGCAGATTTACAACACAATAGCCCGTCTCTAATATTCACTTAGTAGCTACCAGTTCCCCGGAGGTGCTACTTTCATTAATTATCCTCTACTACAACATTCACTATTTATAACCTCCAGTAAATATCTTTTAGTGCAACTTCATCTCTCTAAATCTTCCCTTTACACAAGCTCGACATTTATATGCAGTCTTCAGTTTATTATTACTTTTGCATGCACAATAGTCATATAATGAGTTTTTATTGTACTACTTGTTAGGCTCTAGGGAAAATGTATCTTTACTAGAATTAGTTCGTAAATACATTTTCCTGTATATTTTTTTAGAATTATTCGCCAATTACTAATCAGAAATGTAAGGAATAAGACTTATGATTAAAACCTGTATTTACAATGATTCTGCTAAATTGGTTAGCTTAAAATAATCTCATCCTTAGAAATGTCTCCGAGGAATAGTTTCATCTCTACATTTATGAGTTAAATTTATGTAAAAAAGGTTTCGCTATCAACTTAGCCTTGAGACTTTTGCTTGACTTTTTGACTAGTAGTTTAAAACTATAATTTTGTCGAAAGACACTTCCCTTTTGATGTTTTTTTCATCTTATCACTTATTTAGCTTTGGTGAAAATTGTATTTAAATTGAAATGAATTCTTGACAATAACTGTATTTTCCTGGGGGAATTTTATAAAATTAAAAACGTTTTTGAAAATTACATATTATTTTGAAGTGTGGCAGTAATAATCGAATCCTATTAAAACTATTTATCAACAAATAGAGTAATATAGAAATGTGTTTCAGAATGGTACAGTTTTGATTTATGAGTTAAATTTTGTGAAAAGGTTTCGCCATCAACGTTGTAGCCTTAAGACACTTGTTAACCTTTTCGACGAATCTCTATTTAATCAAAATTGAAAGTTTTTCGAGAGGTAGAAACGATCACTCCTGGAAAAGTCCTTGAACTTTTTCTTCTCAAGAGTCCCGAACCGTTCATTCCAAAACAACTCTTCAAAATTACTTATTTCTTACAACCTTTTTAACTTTTATAATTTAAATTATTTTACCTTTTTTGCTTTACTTATCCAATACATCTCTTCTTGGGTTGTAAATTAATTTTCATGTTTACATTAATTAAGATTTTGCAGTTTTGAATTTGTATTACAAATTTGTATAGAAGATTTTACCGTAGGGTAATTCAACATAATCATCTTAAGATATAATACTGACATAAACTACTGACTTTTCTCAGGTTAAAGGTTCTAACCGATTCCTCTTGATTTCAATCCAAACAACCATAAATTATTATTTACGGAAATATGTATCTTCTATGACTTAGAAATTCATTCATACTAATGGATGAAAATTATTCCGAAACATAATTTTTACTTAATAGAATTGCTTTATGTAACACTTACAAAATAATTCATGTCCTACCCCAAATAAGCTATGTTAGATGCTTAATTTAAGATAAACTCACAGATTAACAAACACTTCTAACTTAATTTTATTTCATGAGCTGAACAAGAATTGTGTATATAGAAACTAAACCAAAACATTGGCAGAAGATTAATTTAAATCATTTAAATAAATAATCAGCTGACAAAAGCAAGTAAAGACTATTTGAAATAAAGTCATTTTACCAACATCCTCCCTTTCTTAACTTTTTTATGTCTTTAAAAAGCGGATTTTATCTCTATAATTATTGAACTGGTGAACACTTGTTTCCCTAAAAGGGTTTTAGTGGATATTCCAGGATTCCATGCGGGTGACCTTGAAGTTGAAGGTCGTGTCGATCGTTTGTTCCGATTCCAGCCCGGCCCACCCACACGGCCCGACATGCTCCTGGGGAAATGGGATTTGTACCCGTGAAACTATCCCCATAAAAATACTCTACGCCCTAGGCTACCAGGTGGTCTAGGAAAAACTGAGCTGGGCAGCTAAATGTGAAGTGGAATGATATGGATTAGAATACAGATAAAATGTATTAGCCCAGTCAATAAAGGGATTGTGTCGGAAGTAATTAGTGAAAGGCTGATTTTTGGCCCATCGACTATTACCATCTAGACAAGTGTTCAGCCAAAAGTCCCCGCCCCTACCCCTCTTGCTTCCCCCCCTGTGCCCCCCTAAACATATTAAGTGTAAGGGTTTCGTAAATCACGTTTTTCTCGATTGTTAAACGACATATTGAATTGCAATTAGTTTTATTGTCTTTGTTATAAAATTTCCTACAATCATGTTCAGTTAACTTTCGTTGTAGCTGTTATCTTTTGTTCATTATTTGTATACAAATGTAAAGATTTATATATTTTTGAACATATAATTTATTTTTGTTGCCTTAACTTTTTCCGCTGACGTTTTATGAAAATATGTTTAAAACAAAAGTTGTAGCTGCTTTCATTAGCTTTAAAATGATGTATAATAGTACTTACTTTAATGAAAATCCTGCGAGATTCAGCCGGTGTAATGCAGTATGCGTACTCAATCAGTGAGCTAAGTTGGGCTGGCGCGGTGTTGCAATACACTCATTGTTGTAATATGGAGAGTGTTTTTTTTTTTTACTTAAGGTATACTAATGCATTATCTCCATGCCCCACCGCAGCAAACCTGCGACTAAGCAAATTTTCATTTAGCTAGCTGGATATTTACTCAAACATTCCCTTAAAATCGTCAGAATTATTTCCTGGTCAGATTATTTTCATGAATACTTAGGTTCGCTGCTACAGCCAAGGTATTGAAGAGTGTTCTTTTATCGATATGTTGATAGCTTTATATGAAATAAATAAATCTAATTGAAATATATCTATAAACAAGCAGACTACAACAGTTTTTTTATCGTCCAAAAGAATAAAATGGGAATTTTAAAACTTAATTTTTATGAATTATCTCCGTAATCGTTAGGCGTTTAACGTTGCACCAATATACAAAATTATTTATTTTTTAAGATCTACAAAATGGTTTGGAAAGAAATTGTAATAGTTTGTGGTTTTAGGGGGGAAATGGGAATAACCAACGTTTACCCCATAAAAACTCTTATAAAACCCTATTCCCATAGTCTGATCATGCTGGTTCACAAACTCGTTCGAATGAACGTAAATTGATACATTTGTACCAAATTTCATCAAATCGGATCATTTTTGTTTGAGTTATCACGCTAACTGACTCATGTATCTATATATATATATATATATATATATATAT